>NW_025892518.1:108953-113068 GCF_002878395.1 Capsicum annuum
TTCCAGCAACATTTGTAAGGAGACGCACTTCCTTGTTTGGGTAATTCAAGCAACATTTGTAAGGGGACGCACTTCCTTGTTTGGACAATTCAAGCAACATTTGTAAGGAGACACACTTTCTTATTTTGGTAATTCAAGCACTATCATAAGGAGACGCACTTCTAAAGGAGACACACTTTCTTGTTTTGGTAATTCAAGCAACATTGGAGACGTACTTCCTTGCTTGGTCAATTCAAGCAACATTTGTAAGGAGATGCACTTCCTTGTTTGGTTAATTCAAGAAACATTTGTGAGGAGACGCACTTCCTTGTTTGAGTAATTCAAGCGGCATTGGTAAGGAGATGCATTTTCTTGGTTTGGTAATTTAAGCGGCATTGGTAAGGAGATGCACTTCCTTATTTTGATAATTCAAGCAACATTGGTAAGGAGATACATTTCTTTGATTGGGTAATTCGAACTTTGATTTTGGGCAATGTACTTCCTAGCAGTCCCCTTGATTTCTAGAAAATGCACTTTCTAGTCAAGTTATTGCACTTAATCCTTTGGAGACGCAATTTCTTGCTAGTTTTCATTTGTTAGGTGACACACTTTTTAACTAAAACTTGTATCTCTAGAAGAAACTTTCTAGTTAGAATCCCTCACTTTAATTCTTAGGAGATGCACTTGCTAGGCTTGGTTATTCAATTTTACTCTCAAGAGATGCATTTCTTTGTCAGAGTCTTGATTCATCATTACAACATACAAGTAGGTATGATGTGACTTTCGCAAAAGTCTTCTAATAATAAATTGGGGCAAAAATTTAATTCTTTTTTTTGAACTTTACTTTTCTGGAAAACAAAATTTCTCTTTATAATAATTCTTGTTTGGGATAATTTTCTTTTAGTTTTGATGTGATTTCAGGCGCCCTCCTGAAGAACAGGGTGAATAAATGAAAAGTCAAGCAACAAGCTAAAAAAGTTATGACTCATCAGAGTATGTATATGATATACGTCGCATTATATTATTGGATAATATACTCGTGTACATATGTGATGTTTATCATACGTATTTAAAACTTGATATAGTCGATATATAGTGTGTATGTGATGCTTATAGTACGTATTTGAAAGTTGATAGACAATTGAATATATGCATGTATATATACGTATATCTCGTGTAGTGACGTATGCAGTAATCGAAAGCTAGATAACTATGGAATCTATATATCAAAATATTTTGAATGATATGCATTGATATATATCATACTACAGAGGAAATAGATATACTATTGTGTGTTAATGTAGACACGCTTATATTGTTAAAGTTGTAATAACGTAAGACAAGCTTTATGAGGTATATATGGGGGGGAGGGGGGAGGGGGGGAGGAAGAAGGAAATAGGGGAGGAAGACAAAAATTTGAATCCTGAAACTGGCATATTCTTACCATTTGCTTTGAATTTTGAATTTTGAACGACCGCCAAATTTTGGCGGTGAATTTGAGTTTTTTCGCTTAAAAATTTTGTATCTGCGTATATGTGAAATATGTTGTATATTATTATGGGTTAGTAAAATCGTGTATGTGATATTTATAGTACGTATTTGATAGCTAATACACAATTGAATATATGTATATATACGTATATCTCGTGTAGTACTGACGTATGCAATAATTGAAAGCTAGATAACTGAATCTATATATCAAAATATTTTGTATGATACGTTGATATATATATCATACTATTAAGGAAATAGATATATTATTTGTGTCAATGTAGATACACGTATGTTGTTGAAGTTGTAATAACGTAAGATAAGTATTACAAGGTATATATATATCATATTTAAAAGGTAATTAACCAAAAATTTATTGTAATTTATAAAATTCATTGATATTACTATACGATTAAGGAAATATACTACTCTTGTTAATGTGTTGATAAAATAACCACCTATCTGATTTGTACATATACATTTTGCATTAATATGATAATAAAATAACTAATTATATAATTTAACTTTTTTATTAAAATTGAGCACATGTGATTATTTTTCGATAATAACTATTTTAAAACTAAATCAAACACTTATATTTTATTTTGTGAACAATTTTGTAAAATTTTAATTAATTTAATTAATTAAAATATTTTTAACTAATTTATAGAAAACTAATCACATGTGGTCGGTTTTCTATAAATTAATATTTTAATAAAATAAAGCCTACCCGACCCACCCCTATAAGACCCGACCGGTGGTTAACACAAAAACATGAAAAAAAACAAACCAAACACACACACACATTAATATTCAGCCAACACACACACAAAATCCCCAAACCCAACCCACACACAAAATCCCCAAATCTGTCGCCTTCTACCGCCGACCCCAAGCTCCGGTTAGTGCAAAAAACATCAAGTCTTTGTTTTTCTTGTTAGAAACTAGCTAAAGGGTTATGATTATTATGCATCTTTTTTTTTTCAATTTCAATTTGGTTCTAAAGCATTTGTTCTAGTTATTATGCTTCATTACATAATTTTAGTTAGTTCAAAGTAAAAAAAAAGTAATGAAAATTATCTTTTCGTTAGTTCAAGATTCAATTTGTTTCTACATTTTGATATTTTGTGCATTTTTGTGTGTTTTTGGTCACTTGGGGTTTATCAAGGTTCCATTTGTTTCTTTATTTTGACACTATGTGTGTATTTTGTCAAATGAAGCTTATCAAGATTCCCTCTTTGTGTGTTTTTGCAAGTAAATTAGGGTTTACTTTTGTTGATACTCCATTATAGTTTTAGTATTTTGATGGTTCTTTTATGGTGATTTTAAGCTAAGAATATGAGAAAATAAGGATGTCAAGATTTATTTTATTTTGCCTAATGATCAAGATTTTTTAATTCTACTTGCCTAATGGGTTGCTTGGAATTTGATGTTATCGTTTGGTAGAATCCGAATTCAAGAAAAGGATTGCTTTGATATTTTTCTGGTGACCGTTTATCTCTCTGTCTTTAATTTGGACAAAACAAAGGTAAGTTGATTTCGTTGTATTTTCTTATAATGAAGTCTTTAAATATAGTTTAGTCTTGATAATTTTGAATGTTGTTTAGTTTGATGACTTGGGTGGTTTCTTAGTGAGTTGAAATTTACTAAGTTTAGGTACTTTAAAAGTGAATTTTTGTTTTGAATGTGGTTTAGTTTGGTGGCTTAGGTGATGTAGGTACTTTAATGGTGAATTTTTTGTTTTGAATGTGGTTTAGTTTGGTGACTTGGGTGATGACTTAGTGAGTTGAAAATGTTGAAGTTTAGGTACTTGAAAGGTGAATTGTTTGTTTTGAATGTGGTTTAGTTTGGTGACCTGGGTGGTTACTTAGTGAGCTGAAATTTACTAAGTGTAGGTACTTTAAAGCTGAATTTGTATTTTGAATGTGCTTTAGTTTGGTGACTTATGTTGTTACTTAGTGAGTTAAAATTTACCAAGTGTAGGTACTTTAAAGGTGAATTTTTGTTTTGAATGTGGTTAAGTTTGGTGACTTGGGTGATAACTTAGTGAGTTAAAATTCACTAAGTGTAGGTACTTTAATGGTGAATTTTTTGTTTTGAATGTGGTTTAGTTTGGTGACTTGGGTGATAACTTAGTGAGTTGAAAATGTTGAAGTTTAGGTACTTGAAGGGTGAATTTTTTGTTTTGAATATGGTTTAGTTTGATGACTTGGGTGGTTACTTAGTGAGTTGAAAATGTTGAAATTTTGAATGTTGAATTTTTCTTTTTGAATATAGTTAAGTTTGGTGACTTGGTAGGTGAGTTATCACTTGAAATTGATAAAGTGTAGGTACTTTAAAGGTAAATTTTTTATTTTTAATGTGGTTTAGTTTGGTGACTTGGTAGGTGACTTAGTCACTTGAAATTGATGAAGTGTAGGTACTTTAAAGGTGAATTTTTGTTTTGAATGTGGTTTAGTTAGGTGACTTGGGTGATGACTTAGTGACTTGAAAATGTTGAAGTTTAGGTACTTGAAATGTCAAATTTTTGTGTTGAATGTAGTTAAGTTTGGTGACTTGGTAGGTGACTTAGTCACTTGAAATTGATAAAGTGTAGGTACTTTAAAGGTGAATTTTTATTTTGAATGTGGTTTAGTTTGGTGACT
>NW_025892518.1:113168-140509 GCF_002878395.1 Capsicum annuum
TTTTTATTTTGAATGTGGTTTAGTTTGGTGACTTGGTTGATGACTTATTGACTTGAAAATGTTGAAGTTTAGGTACTTGAAATGTCAAATTTTTGCGTTGAATGTAGCTAGGTTTGGTGACTTGGTAGATGACTTAGTCACTTGAAATTGATAAAGTGTGGTACTTTAAAGGTGAGTTTTGTTTTGAATGCGGTTTAGTTTGGTGACTTGGGTGATGACTTAGTGAGTTAAAATTTACTAAGTGTATGTACTTTAAAGGTGAATTTTTATTTTGAATGTGGTTTAGTTTGGTGACTTGGGTGATGACTTAGTGAGTTGAAATTTACTAAGTGTAGGTACTTTAATAGTGAAATTTTTGTTTAGAATGTGGTTTAGTTTGGTGACTTTGGTGATGACGTAGTGAGTTGAAAATGTTGAAGTTTAGGTACTTGAAAGGTGAATTTTTTGTTTTCAATGTGGTTTAGTTTGGAGACTTGGGTGGTTACTTAGTGGGTTGAAATTTACTAACTATAGGTACTTTAAAGGTGAATTTTTGTTTTGAATGTGGTTTAGTTTTATGACTTGGGTGATGACTTAGTGATTTGAAATTTACTAAGTGTAGGTACTTTAATGGTGAATTTTTTATTTTGAATATGGTTTAGTTTGGTGACTTGGGTGATAACTTAGTGAATTGAAAATATTGAAGTTTAGGTACTTGAAAGGTGAATTTTTTGTTTTGAATGTGGTTTAGTTTGGTGACTTGGGTGGTTACTTAGTGAGTAGAAAATGTTGAAGTTTACGTACTTGAAAGGAGATTTTTTTGTTTTGGATGTAGTTAAGTTTAGTGACTTGTTAGGTGACTTAGTCCTTGAAATTGATAAAGTGTAGGTACTTTAAAGGTGAATTTTTTATTTTTAATGTTGTTTAGTTTGGTGACTTGGTAGGTGACTTAGTCACTTGAAATTGATAAAGTGTAGTTACTTTAAAGGTGAATTTTTGTTTTGAATATGGTTTAGTTTGGTGACTAGGGTGATGACTTAGTGACTTGAAAATGTTGAAGTTTAGGTACTTGAAATGTCAAATTTTTGTGCAGAATGTAATTAAATTTGGTGACTTGGTAAGTGACTTAGTCACTTGAAATTGATAAACTGTAGGTACTTTAAAAGTGAATTTTTATTTTTATCGTGATTTAGTTTGGTGACTTGGTAGGTGACTTTGTCACATGAAATTGATAAAGCGTAGGTACTTTAAAGGTGAATTTTTGTTTTGAATGTGGTTTAGTTTGGTGACTTGGGTGATGACTTAGTGACTTAAAAATGTTGAAGTTTATGTACTTGAAATGTCAAATTTTTGTGTTGAATATAGTTAAGTTTGGTGACTTGATAGGTGAATTAGTCACTTGAAATTGATTATGATGTAGGTACTTGAAATGTGAACTTTTGGTGACTTGATCTAATTAGTTGAATCTGGTTGACTGTGTAGATGGAACCTGATTGGAGCTGGATATATCAACGAAATAATGATAATAGAATGGGTCTTAGGGAGGAATTGGTTTAAGGTGTCAAACGATTTGTTGAACATGCTAAGACACTTGATGTTTGGTCATGTTTTCGGGCTATTCGTTGTCCTTTTGTTAGATGAGATGGCATAATATTTTAAAAGAAGTTGTGAAGGAACTTCTTTATAGAAAGGGGTTTTACTTGAAATGTCAAATTTTTGTGTTGAATGTAGTTATGTTTGGTGACTTGGTAGGTGACTTAGTCACTTGAAATTGATTATATGTAGGTACTCTTTCATTTTGAATTTAGGTACTTGAAATGTGAACTTTTTATGACTTGTTCTAATTAGTTGAATCTGGTTGATTGAGTAGATGGAACCTGATTAGAGCTAGATATATCAACGGAATAATGATAATAGAATGGGTCTTAGGGAGGAATTTGTTTAAGGTGTCAAATGATTTGTTGAACATGCTAAGACACTTGATGTTTGGTCACGCTTTTGGGATATTGGTTGTCCTTTTGTTAGATGTGATGGCATAAATCTTTTAAATGAAGAAGTTGTGAAGGAACATCTTTATAGAAAGGGGTTTCATGAGGACTTTTTATGGTTGCGTGCTATTGATGGTGATGTTGGGCAAAGTAACTTTGTTGTTGGAGAAAGTAGTAGGTCTACAAGGCATAATGAATATCAAGATACTAGGATGACTGAAATGGTGCACGATGCTTTTGGGATGCAACACGGGGGCGACTTTAGGGAAAATTTTGAAGATGTTCCTAATAGAGAAGCGGGCAAATTCTATGAACAATTGCATGCTGCTAGTCATTCTTTGTTTGACGGGTGTTCATACTCTCGTTTGTCTGTTGTTGTTAGATTATTAAGTATTAAATCTAACTGGAATATTGCTGAAAGAGGAATGGACTCAATGATAGACCTTATTTAATAGTTAGTTGACCCCGACTTGGAGGTTCCTAATTCTTTCTATAAGGCAAAAAGACTGGTGTCAAAGTTAGGTCTCTCCTCGGTTAGAATTGATTGTTGTGAAAATGACTGCACGTTATACTTTAAGGAAGATGCTAACCTAGAGTCCTGTAAGTTTTGTCAGCACCCTCTACATAAGCATGGTTGTAGTGAAAATAAAATTGCTATTAAGGCGATACACTATTTACCTCTAATACCAAGGTTGAAGAAGTTGTGTGCTTCAAACAGCCCAGCTCCTCATATGAGATGGCACAGTGAAAACGAAAGGCCCATTGGTGTTTTGTGTTATCCATCTGATGGAGAGGCTTGGAAGTATTTTGAGCCATAAAATATTCGTTTGGGATTATGTGCAAATGGCTTGTCTTCTTTTTTAGTTGGTGTTGTGCCATATTCACGTTGGCCTGTATTTATCACCCCGTATAATCTTCTTCCTGAAATGTTGATGACTAGTCCCTATATATTTTTGAATTGTGTTGTTCCTGGCTCGCGTAATCCAAAAAGTGGAGTAGATGTCTACTTGCAACCTTTGATCGATAAACTTTAAATTTTATGGCATGAGGGGGTTGAAACTTGGGACGTCTCACTTAAACAAAATTTCAATCTGTGTGCATATCTAATGTGGACTGTTAATGATTTTCCTGCTTATGGAATTTTTTTGGGTGGATATAGCTGGAAAGTTGGCTTGTCTATACTGCATGGAAAAAAATAAAATCTTTCACATTGAGACATGGCAGGAAAAATTCATGGTTTGATTGTTGTCGTTGTTTTTTGCCACCTGATCATGAATTTAGGAAACTCAAGAATACATTCAGAAGGAATAGAAGGGAACATGATGGTCCACCTCCAAGGCTATCTGGTCGTGACATCTGGGAGATAGTTCAGGATTTGCTTAAAGTCAGTGAGGAACCATTGTATAGGTGGGATGGATATGGTGTTTCGCATAACTGGACTAAGCAAAGTATATTTTGGGAGTTAGAATATTGGCCAGATAATTTACTTACATAATGTTGATGACATGCATACTGAGAAGAACTATTTTCACAACTTGTTCAACACAGTTATGGATGTCACCAGCAAAACAAAGGATAATCCTAAGGCCAGGCTTGACTTACCAGAATATTGCAAATACAGAGAATTACACTTACAGGAGGGGCCCAGTGGCAATGTTCTTAAGTCCAAGGATAGTTTTATATTCAAGTTGGACCAAAAACGTCAAATATGTGAGTGGGTTCAAAGTTTGAAGATGCCCGATGGATATGCCTCAAATTTGGGAAAGAGGATTAATATGGAACAAGGAATCTTGCATGGAATGAAAATCCATGATTGTCATGGTTTCATGGACCAATTACTTTCAATTGCTTTTATTGGTTTACTTGAAAACATATGGAAACCAATAGCAGAGATTAGTTTGTTCTTCAAAGACTTATGTGCCACCATATTAAAAGAAAAAAAATTTGGTGCGGATGGAAAGTAATATTGTTGTTATCACCAACAAGCTGGAGAAGATTTTTCTGTCAGCGTTCTTCGATGTAATGAAACATCTTCCCATTCACGTTGTGCACGAAGCTCAGCTAGGCGTTCCAGTTCAAACTAGGTGGATGTATCCATATTTACGGTAAGCAATTGCAACATATTTAAATTTATATATATCTTTTTTTAATATAGTAAACATCTAATATTAAGATTTTGCAAGGCAATTGAAAAATTGAAAAGGGGTCCCAAAAACAACATAGGGTGTAGGCTCTATAGCTGAGGCATATATTGCAAGAGAAAAGTCTCAATTTTGTTCAAACTACTTTTGTGATGAAGTTGCTTGTTCAAGCAACTGACCGAATCGTTATCAGGACGATGTGAATGAGCCTCATTTGCAACCAATATCAATTTTCAATCAATCTGGTTGTAGGGCTAAAAAGATCATATTTCACCGGCTCACTCCCACGAAGCACAAATCAGTAACTTTATATGTCTTTCTGAATTGCCCGAAAGTTGAGCCCTTTCTGAAGTAAGAAGATTAAAATTTTAACATATCTTATTTGCTTACTCATTCCTTTAAAGAAACTAATTGTGTTTCTCATGTTGGATCTTCAGTTCATTTAAGACTCAATTCTACGAAAATCAAGTGTATGCATCCTTTGCAACATGGTTTACATATGAGATTAGTAAGTGTATTAATATTTCTATAAATTTTAAACATTTTCACATTTCTCAACTAACATATATATGTGTGTGTGTGTGTGAGTATAATATTTTTAGGTACACCAGTCACCAAATGCAGCGGCATACGATCAGTTCTTGAGAGATATTTCTTTGGGTCCAGCTGAAGCTCATGCAATGTCCTATTACACAGTAAATCCAGAACAAGAAAAACAAACAATATTGGTGTTTGGGTTAAGGGTGATGATGATGTTGAATACTTTGGCATCATACACGAGATCTTAGAACTGGAATATGTTGGTTTCCCAATTAAAAAAACAGTCCTCTTTTGATGTAAGTAGTTTGATCCAAGCACAAGAGGCACAAGAGTACATAAGGAGCATAACATCATTGAAGTGAAGTATAATAGGTCGTATCTTATTTACGATCCATTTGTTCTAGCGCAAAATGCTAAACAAGTGTATTATGCTCCTTATCCGTTGCACAGTGATAAGTCTGATTGGTGGGCTGTAATCAAAACAAATCCTATAGGACGGGTAGAAGTTGAGAATGTGCTGGAGACTGCGTATCAAAATGAAATGTATATTAATCACCAGCTAGTGGACATTGACTTAGTGGATAGTTTGAATAACCTGGAAAATATATTTGAAGAAGTTAATATTATGGAAGAAGAGGCTGGGTGGGCAGGAGATGAGAAAACTTTTGAAGGTGAATGGTTTAGTGGAGAGTTTTCAAAAGAGGAGAATTAGTTTGTGTAGGTTGTATTTATTATGTATTGATGTCTTTATGATTTGCACTATGTATTTACCTTTATGTTTCTTGTTTATGATTGATATGTAGTATATTATTTAAGATTGTTATTTTTACTTTTCCATAATTTATATAGTAACAAAAATATTCTTTTCTATCTCATGTTGTTGGAGCAATTTGAAATGTGCATTAATAACTTGAAATAGTTACTTGGAATGTTTTCTTATATATTCATTTTGTAGGAACTAACTACTTGTTAACTTTACATAATTTAGATGTCAGGTAGAGGTGGAAAAGGTAAGGGAAAAGTTGATCCTACGAAAACAAAAGAGAAAAAAAACAACCTCTGTCTTATAGACGACCGATAGGTATTCATATATTTGAGAGTCGGTATGCTGACGCGTCAGCACGACCCTCATGCTCTAGGTCTTCTCAGCATTCAGTTCCTGCTCCTACGCATGTGGGGCCACTTCATAGGTCTACACCAACTCATTTTACTCCTATCACCGTGCCATCGCCATAACAGTATTATCGGACGACCGCTAGCACATCCGGACATCTACCATTGTCAGTACCCTCCTGTAGCAGTCACCCAGGTTCGCACAGTGATTCTGCTGGATTTATTGGGTTGTCAGATCTTTATCTTGGAGGCACTCCATCCAGTGCTTTAGATACACCTACGCCAGTGGATCCACCAGTCCTTGCTCCACAACCTGGAGATAGAGATGATTATGGGAGGTGTTATCTTATTCAATATGGAACAGGGTAAGATTTTTAAATATAATAACATTATTCATTTTTCATTACTATATTATTATGCTCTATGAAATTACTGTTTGATCTTATGTTGTAGGTTTAAGCCGGATGCTAGAGTTGGAAAAATTATGAGTAAATACATTTGTCTGCACTTCAATTGCTACTGGACCAGTTGGCAAAAGGTTCCATAAAATGACAGAGAAAGAATGTTTAAAGAATTTCATGTAAGAATTTAACTTATCGACTACTTAACACATTGTTAGAACTAAAGATTGAATGTTATATTTTTGTTTTTATTATAGAAATATTATTGGTGGATTGATGCGAATGAATGTGCTATAAAAAGAAATTTTTACAGAAGAGCTAGGTCCAGATTTAACGGTCTATTAGATTTTGCCAGAACCAACTTGTTAAGACCTGACTGGATAAGTGATTCCTTATGGCAGAAATATTCACTATTGGAATAGAGAAGAATACCAATTGTTGAGGGACAAAGGAAAGAAATCCCAAACATCATCCAAGGGTGGCTCCTTATATACTGTGGGTGCAGTTAGTATGATTGTTGTGGAGGAAAAAATGGTATGTAACTTTTACAGTTTTAATTGTTTGTTTCTATTTAAATTTTTAATTATATGAAGATTAATAATTTTTTCATATGCAGAAAAAAGAAAAGGGTAGGAAGATACCCTTCGATGAGGTATTTGAGGAGACACGTGTGAGGAAGAAAAAGAACCCGACTGATGAAGATGTCTGGGTTGATCCTCGTACAAAAGCTGCCCATGTAAGAATCAAATTTTGAATTTATGAATCTTTTTCTCAAAGTTGATATTATTCAAGTATAAGGACTTTAATATTTTTTTGCTATTAATTTTAACTTTACTTTAAATATAGGACAAATATATGCAGCTCCTTAGTGAGTTTCGTATTATTCAGCCTCCTGAAAATCAGGGTGACCCGATACCCCAACATGTAGAGGAGGAGCTATGGGAACAAACTGTGGGTCCTGCAGTTAGAGGCCATTACTACGGATACCACAGAAATTATTTGGTGAGAATATTAGGTCTTCGTTCAATCCTACATCCTATACCTCTTCAGTTGATAGAGAAATCATTGAATCACTAAAAAATACGGCTTCTAAACTCACTAAAGAGCTTGCTGAACACAGAGAGAGGGCACAGAAGAAGGAGGAGGAAACAACATCACAAATCAGGATGCTGCAGGAGCAGTTTAGCTCTTTTATTCAGATTGCAGGGATTATTCCTCCATGTCCTGGTGATGTTGTTCAAGCTGCAAAAGGTCTAGGCTCACTAGATGATATCAGCACAGATGAGGATGCGAAAGACGAAGACGATGACGATGAAGATGAGTGATAGTTTTTTTACTTTTGTATGTGTTGTACTTTGAATTTAGACATTTTGTTGCAGTTTTTACACTTTTACACTTTTGTTGGACATTTTTTATGTGTTGTAGTGAAATTTTGTATGTTTTGTGGGAATACACTTGGTTTGTTGTTGTTGTATTGTATGTTGTTTCATTTGTTGCTTTTTATTTTTTTAAAAAAGAATTCCATAAAAACCGATCATAAGTGATCGATTTTTAAAGAAAAAATTGCAGAAAACCGATCATATATGGTCGGTTTTTTTAAAATTTTTACAAAAAACTGACCACAAGTGGTCGATTTTAATAAAATTAATTAATTAATTTTTAAAAAAAACTAACCACTGGTGGTCGGCTTTAATAAGATTAATTAATTAATTTTTTTAAAAAACCATCCACTTGTGGTCGGTTTTGATAAAATTATTTAATTAATTTTAAAAGAAAATCGACCACTTGTGGTCTGTTTTGATAAAATTAATTAATAAATTTTAATAGAAAATCGACCACTTGTGGTAAATTTTGATAAAATTAATTAATTAATTTTAAAATAAAATGGATGTGGTTGGTTTATTTTGAATTTTTTTATTTTTAAAATTATTTTTTTCTATATTAATAAAATAATAATGAATTTTAAAAAAATATATATATTTTAAAAATCCGACCACACGTGATCGGTTTTTAAAAAGCTACCATAGTTTTACCGACCACGTATTTTGGTCAGTTTTGTAGTCGAAACTTGAGGAAAACCGACCACGTGTGGTCGATTTTTCTCTTTTTTTTTTAGTAGTGCCCGTGTGTCATACCCGATATTTACCTAAGGTTAAAACGAGCACGACATTATGGACTCAAAAAAGAATTAATTTATACAAAGTTGCCACCTAATATTTAAGGAAAAATAGGAAACCTATTTATTTATTTAACAAGTATGACTTTATTCTAATCTACAAAATCATTTTGAATTATAGGTAAGAGTTCAAATTATTCCGAAGGAAAGGGATTAGACACCCTTCAAAATCCACAAATGTGGTTCCCGGCCAGACTTAGGTTAATTAAAAAATGAGAAAAATAAATATTTATAAATACAAATAAAAAATAAGTGTTAAATAAAATGATATAAAAAATTTATATATAAAGAATGCGTAAATTGCAAACATTATTGTAAAAAATATTAGTATAAAAATACATAAAAATATGTATGAAAAGATTGAATAAAGAAAAAAATTATTTTAGAGAAAAGACTACATAATATTTTTAGTATAACAAAGTGTGAATTATTTGATTAAATATCTATATCAATTTAATATAAATATTAACGGCCTAAATTTTCCTAATGCATGATGAAAATCACGTAAATAAAAATATCTCTCCCAACACCCCAAAAATAAAGTTTTCACTATAATATTTGTACAAGTATAAGATTATAAAAATACAAGGCAAAATTTAAAGTCTTCCTTGAATGCCAGTCCGGACGAACCAAATAACCTGTGTAAACACTTGTAAATAAAATGTTAGTAACAAATAAATAATAATCAAAATAAATTGAAAAGATGTGTGTGCATATATGTATAAAAAATATAATTTTTCATTAAAAAGAGTGGGCTCAGATAAAGTTTAAAAAAATATATAAAGATTTCATCATTTCCCGAATTTTATTACGTATTTGTATACGTGATATCCGTCTTTTATTTGCAGAGGCCTCGAAAATCGACGAAAAATTTCTTCATCAATCAAGTGTTGATCCTGATATAAATTAGTAAATTTAAGAAAAATAAAATTCGTCTTTTATAATAATGGGGTGGCCTCAAATATCCAGACGGAGAGATAATTTCATTGGCCAGGTGTCGAACCTTAATATAAATAATATCTTTGATAAAATAAAATATATTTTTTGTAATGGGGTGACTTCAAATATTCGGACGGAGAGATAATTTCATTAGCCATGTGTTTGTAGTATTTGTTCGTTATCAATGTAATGTATAAAAGGAGTGAAAGAGACACAATCAGTTCGAAAATAACACCAACACAGTGAGTAAATATAATAGTCATGAATAAATGTCCAAACATACAACCAACTGTAGCAAATCACTTGAGGAAATTCAATAACCCAACCAACAATATCAAGAGCAACAATGAATAAGAAAATAAAGAGCATCATCATCGAGTTTCACCAAGAAGAACATAAAAACAATGAATTTCATCGGATTTTAATATTTTCAACCTAATAGTGCAGCATAAGCATAATAACAATGTAAAATCAAAAACCCTATTAAAGTAACCAAGTAACCACCAAAGCAATGAAAAAAAGAAGGGAGAAGGATGTAGTAGCGCCGCTTCCACGGCATTTGCCGGATCGACGCCGAAGTCAAAATAATCCAGCCAGATCTGTGATCAAATAGCGATGGCAAAAATACTACTTTTTCTATAACCAAAAAAACTAATGGGAGACGATGGCAACCATCGGAGCTAGAAGCTCGTCGACCACTACCTCCGTGAGGCAACGGTGGGAGGCAGTAGAGAAAAAGAGGTGTACGGTGATAGCTGGTGGAGAAGCGCCTGCCGGAAACCAATTCCGATGAGGTGGTGTAAAGAGAGAAAGGGAAAAGGCTGCTGGTCTGTGGGTTTCATGCGGTGTTTCGTCGAAAAAAGGGAGTTGAAGTGCGGAAGCCATGAGATCGGGATGAAAGTGGGACAGTTGGTTTTGCTGGTTGTCCATCGACGATGGTTCACCTACGTGGTGCAGCTGTTGTTATGATTTTAACGAGAAAGGGAGAGATGCGTGTGTTTCCTCGAGTTGGAGCCTAGAAGGCAAGTTTTTTTAGTCAAAATTCCAAAAGGGCTCCCCAATACTGAAAAATTCGAAAAGGGACAAGGTAAACTCCTTGTATATTAAGAATTTAATGCCATCAGTGCAAATGTTAGAACGTAAGGTAAAATGGTGAGTTTACCTTATAAGGTAAAATAGGGAGTTTACCTTATCTATTATCTATATGTAATTGTCAGCAAAGTGTAAGGCTACAAGGTAAATGGAGTCTTTAACCTTGTAAGGTAGGATCCCATGTTTACCTTGTAACAACTTCAAAATTCTCGCTGCTATATAAAGAGTTTGAGCTGAGGTTCATTTCTTGCATCAACTCAAAAAAATTATTAAACTTCGTAACTCAAAAATTTGTTGAACCTTATTCATTTCTTACTTTAAAGTGGATAATGTAAGAGTAAATTTACATTTGGGTGGGGAAGTTTTGCATGATGGAGATTCGGTGTGATATAGTTGGCATCCTATAGTGGTTCAACTATTTCCTTTATCTCTCAAATATGATCGTTTGAAAAAGTTATTTAGGAGTAAAATGGGTATTACTAATCCGGAAGATGATGTGGTTATTTCTGAACGATATCTGAATTATTTTACGTCCAATGGACAATCAATATTTGGTGAAACTCCTATTTGGAATGATGATTCTTTATTTTTTTTTCTTCGCACCGTTGAAATTTTTGGTAATCGCCTTAATTTACAAATGCTTGACATGTATGCGTGTGTGGAACATTCTCCTATTGTTGAAGAACCCACAGACAGTGAGTTTGGTGTGCGAGTAAGTTAAAATTCTTTGAATTTGAATATTGATTCTTCAAGAATGGCAATGGAACAACAATTTGATGGTGGGTTTGAAACACATTATCAAAATTCACCCAGACTTGTGAATAATTTTGATATGGGAGGACCTAGAAATGCGACTATGAATTTGAAAAATTTTAATTCAAGTGGTCCACAATATCCTTTTTCGGTGGAGGCAACTGATAGGTAATAAACAATCCATTTTATTTAGTTAAGTAGTTTTTTTCCTTATAATTAATGAGATGATTTATCCATTTTGCAGATTTAATGATTGTGGATTTACGCTCACTCAAGTCACAAAAATTGTGAACAATAATGACGATGTATAAGGGGAGTTGGATAGTAATGAAACTTCACAGTATGAATCATCAGATAATAATCAATCTTCTGATGATGATAATACTAATGTAAATGTTAATGGAGAGTCTACACCCATTGGTGTCTATACTGGAAATCATTCTTCCATAGCAATTCCGTATTTTGATCATACTAAAGAAAGTCCAGAAGAGTTGAGGTGCATGGTCAATGAAGATTGTTTTCGAATTCCACTTTGAAATCAAAATAATCCTGAACATATTAAGTTAGGTTGGTATTTTAATACAGAAACTAGTAAACTAAAAATTTTTAGTCATTTGATAGTATTATTAATATTTATTTTGTACCTACATTTAGGTATGTTATTCAATAACAAAAAGCAAATGAAATCGGTTGTGAGAAAGTATAATCTAATCAAGGGTATAGAATTTCTTTGTGATCGATCTAAAAGAGATAGTTGGAAGGTTATTTGCAAGCAATATTTGTCGGGGGGTGAATGAATGATAAGCTTTAGAGCAGTTTCCAGTGGTATGTGGAAGGCGGAAAAAATGATTGAGCATACTTGTAATCCAGATAAATATAAGGAGGATCATTATAATTTAAATAGCGACTTGATTTCTACTTCATTGTTTCCTTATATTAGGAAAGACCCAAATATTAGCATCAAGATGGTTCGCGAAAACATCAAATGATTGCACCATTATACCCTAGTTATTGAAAAGCTCAAAAAGGCCGAAGAAAGGCATTTAAGATTGTGTTTGATGATTTTGAAAGTTCTTTTAAGGCATTACCTTCTTATATGGCAGCATTGCAATCGTTCAATCCAGGCATTGTCATTGAGTGGGAGCATGATTCAACAACAATACAAGGTAAGCACATATTCAAGTTTTTATTTTGGAGTATCAAGGCAAGAATTGATGGATTTAAATGTTGTAGGCCTGTCATTTCAATAGATGGCACTCATCTTTATGGAAAATATGATATTAAATTATTAACTGTTGTCGCAATTAATGCGAACGATAATATTTTCCACTCTCATATGCTATAGTGAAGCATGAAAGTTTTGAATCTTAGCCATGGTTTCTCACATTATTATGGAGGCATGTTGTTGGTAAGAGAAAAGATATTGGGCTTATTTCAAACCGCCATCCAGGAATTTTGCAGTGTGTTAAATCTTACGCCTGGTTGCAACCACCAAAAACACACCACAAATTTTGTGTTTGACATTTGAAAGCTAATTTTAATAAAAAACATTTAAACATTGAACTCAAAAATCTGATGTGATTGGCTGCTACAGAGCATCAGGAAAAAATAATTCTTGCAGAGAATGCAACAAATTAAAGCAGTGTCTCCGAAAGCGTATAGATGGTTATGTAATCATCCTTTTGAAAAATGGACAATGTACATGGATGATGGTCGTAGGTGGGGGGCTATGATGACTAATGTATCTGAGTCGTACAATGGTTTGTTGAAGAAATCTCGGGGACTTTCAATGACTGCAATGGTTCGCATGACCTTTCATGCCTTAATTGATCGTTTTGTTGAAAGGGACAAACTGCTACTGCTTTATTAGAAAAAAAGGCTTGTTTTCCTCTTGGCGTAAAGGTCAAGATTCAAGAATATTAAAAAAGAGCTTAATCACACACAGATATGTTGACCTATCAGACTGGTGATGGTGTGTTTGAAATTTTGACATTTGCAAAAAAATGGTAAAGATGAAAACGTTCACAAAGTTTGTGCCAAGTGTAAGAAATGTTCTTGTGGAAAGTGGAGAAATTTGCCTATGCCATGCTTACATGATATTAAATTTTGTGGAATTCTTAGGATCTAGCCAAAGGATTATGTTAGCAAATACTACGGTATGAAGTATTACAAACGAACATATAGTGGAACTTTCACTCCCATGGGTCAGCAAGCGTATTGGCCACCTGCTCTATTTTGTTTGATTGCAAATATTGAATATTTGCGGACATCTAGTGTGGATTCAAGAACTCGACTCAAGAATGATATAAACATTGCTCCTGCTCGTATGGCACGAAAATGTAGTATTTGTAAGCAAACAGGTCACACTAAGGCACGTTGTCCTCGAAGAAATTACTAGTATCTGTAAAATAAAATTATATTCATGTATTATTTTCAATGAAAGTTCTATATTTATGTATTGTTTATAGTGAAATATCTTCTTTTTATGTAATCGCATGAAACTCAATTTGATTAAGAATATCTAATTTTTCAGAAAAATTATTCTATTAATTATAGTAGTATTATGTAGTTTTTATTTTACTTTCACTGATTTCTTATTAAATAAGTAGTTGTAGATTGGTAGTTGAATTAAAATCAGTAGTTAAAAAGTGATATAGTGTCGAGTCATATCAGTTCAAACAAGAAAATAGTATTGTATCAAATCTGTTTGAAAAGTTAAAAGATTCGTAAAGACTGCATATCTTGATGAAAAGAGAAGTTAGGGTTTGTGATTATGAAAAGGAAAAAGGTAATAGTCCATGTATACCTTATAAGGTAAAAGTGCTTATATACCTTACAATTTATACATTTTCTCATTCCTCTGTTCTAAATTATTTGACCTACTTTCTAGATTTACTTATTTTAAATTACTTGTCCTACTTATAATTAATACTTGCATCAAACTCAATTTGATTAGTAATATTTATATTTTTAAGAAAAATTATTCAATTAATTATAGTAGTATTGTGTAGTTTTTTATTTTACTTTCACTGGTTTCATATTAAATAACTAGTTGTATATTGGTAGTTGAATTAAAATGAATAGATGAAAAGTGATAATGTTTAAAATACATTGTCTAGTCATATATCATTTCAATCAAGAAAATATTGTTGTATCAAATCCGTCTGAAAAGTTAAAATATTCGCAAAGACTTCAAATCTTATAAAAAGAGAAGTTAGGGTTTTTGATTATGAAAAGGAATAAGGTAATAGTCCATGTTTACCTTATAAGGTAAAAGTGCCTATATACCTTATAATTTATACATTTTTTCATTCCTCCGTTCTAAATTATTTGACCTACTTTCTAAATTTACTTGTTTCAAATTACTTGTCCTACTTATAATTAATAATTTGTATCAAACTCAATTTGATTAGTAACATCTATATTTTTAAGAAAAATTATTCAATTAATTATAGTAGTATTGTGTAGTTTTTTATTTTACTTTCACTGATTTCATATTAAATAACTAGTTGTAGATTGGTAGTTGAATTAAAATGGATAGTTGAAAAGTGATAATGTTTAAAATATACTGTCTAGTCATATATCAATTCAATCAAGAAAATAGTGTTGTATTCAATTTGTCTAAAAAGTTAAAAGATTCACAAAGACTTTCAAATCTTGAATCTTGTTTGAAAAGAAAAGTTGAGGTCACAAGATTTGTAAGGACTGAAAATCTTGAATATTGATGTAAGATAAGTTAGTTCACATATATTTTAGTATAAATAACATAAATATCAATCTTTTAAAAGTAATTACACTCTCTTTCACTTTTTTAATTACTGTACTATCTCTCCCTATTAATATACATAACATAGCCGACATATACATAGCATTCTATGTATATGTGGGATTTTTGTAATATGTTTAGGGAGTTGGGATTTTTTGTAATATTGAAAACATAAGTTGTGTATTTGTGTAATTTTTAGTATTTTTATAAGGTAAATGGGCCTACATACCTACAATTTATATATTTTTTTATTCCTCCATTTTATAATTTTGACCTACTTTCTACATTTACTCATCTCAAATTACTTGTCCTACTTATATAATCAAGACTTATTTAATTTTTTTTATTCATATTAAGTATCATATTTTTGAAAATAGAATTGTTTAATTTCAAAGTCATTAAAATATATTGACATCCTAAGGGATATGCCAAGTGAAAAGTAGTCAAGTAATTTAAAACGGAGAAATTATTTATTTTTCTCATCCTATCAAAACAATTACGTGTTTGCAATAGCTATAGAGATTCAAAACTAGTCTGACATGCTTTCAATGATCTATTCAATCAACATTACTATTACTATCAACTTTCCTCCATTCATAAAATCTATTCAATCTATATTACTATTGCTAACAACTCCCTTTCAGTTCTTATTTTATAAAAATAAGTTTAATATGTACATGCAATTGTTTAAATTAGTGAATAAAATAAATTACGTTAAGTAGAAAATGATATAAATGAGCCAAGTTTGTTACTCTAAATTAAGTACTATAAATAATAGGCATTTTCAAGTTTGTTATATTATACATAGAGAATCAAGCATTCAAAAATAAAATTACAAAGCAAATGAATTCTTAACGTCTTCTACAGGGAGCTTGTTCTTGAATGCAGAAATTTTTGAAACACGAAACTATTGGTATATGTGGCCTTGTTGATCTTCGAGGGTTATCTAAGTCCTGCAAATTTTTTATTTATTAATATATTAAAATTTTAAAATCATTCATTTAAAAAGTATGCAAATCAAGAAAATAACATCATACGAATGTTTGGGAAGTCTCTTCAATAACATTGGGTTCATGGGATATTGATTCCTGTAGTAACATAATAAATTATTAATATATTATTTAATTATAAAGTTAACATAAATATAATATAATATAGTAATAATGTCGTACACTTACCTCAGAAAAATTTAATCTTGCAGTTAAAGGAGAGTTGTGCAATGAAAATTGACGCATTGTGGGATAAACATTAGAAAAGTATCCGCTAAATTGGCTAAATCCACTGACCCCAACAGGTGGAGTTACAAAATCAGAACTTTGTTCATGAGAATAACTTGTTTCACTAGTCGAGGCTCCAACATAATTAAATACGGGGTAATATGGCTCAACATTAGTTGTAGCAAGCGACAGATTGAAATTACTTTCATATTGTACCCCATGATCACTTGAATTTTCTTTATCAACTAAGTTATGTTCAACATGAACTTCGTTCAGTTGTTGTCCACCCCTCCCACCACCTCGATGAGCTCTCTCTCTTGGTGCAGCTGATCATCGATGAACTTGAATTGATGGTGGTTGCTTATATTCATTCAGCGGTGTGTACTCTGAATCAAAAGTCAAACGCGTACCCAAAGAGGCAACAATCATTGACTCTATAAAAATCAATACAAATTGCGCTTCAATTTGCTTCACCTCTTCTAATTGATTATTATCATTCACAAGACTTTGAGCAATTTGATATGCCCTTATATGCCCCCTAGCCTAAAAAATAAAAATAAAAATTCATACATTAGTTGTTAAAAAACTCATTGACATGTATTAACATAAATTTAAAAAATGTGCATACCAATGCTTCATGTCTGCCTACCATTGGTTGATATCCAACTTGAGCAATATGTTTTGGATTTTCAACTATAAGGTGCGAGTAATAGAAATACCATTGATTGTAATCTTCTTGGTTGATCATGTAATGGGGGTGAACACTACTGTCTGTCATAACGCTCATTCCACTTTTGTTCTGTTTCATTTAACAACATAACAATCTCTTGTGTTACTCGAAATCGCTTATCTTGTTTAAAATGAAATGGTTTGTATTCAGGTGGAACAGGTTTGTGTTGGACATAACCAAATTATCGCATAACACGATCAATCATGTGCCTTTCACGATGAATTTCACAAATAAGTGGGACTGTAGCCATCCATATAGCACGTCCTCGGTGACACCATTCGGACAACTCATTAATAAGTTGCTCAAATTATGGCTGCCAAATAAACTACAAGATAATAAAAATATTATGATTAATGCGTCACAAAAAATTTGTCTAATCTTTGCTTAGTTTAATAAATAACAGGCATATATTAAGAATTCAACTCTAACCTCAAATATGTATTTTAAAATTTTTACTATGAAGTGAATAATGTTATTGAAAACTACCATTATTTATAAAGAAACATAATATGATTGTGAAATATCTCTTTAGCAATAATAAAAATTATATATAGCAGGGTCTAGAATTTATAGTGAAAGTTACTACACAGTGTATGTATATGACTCTTCGAAGTACAATAGTTAATATTTTGCATGCTATAATAATTTAGCATTTCACCACTCTTATATATATGAGCTTTTTTAGTTGGTGGCATTGCGTTATATTACTACAAACAAAACAAATTAAGAAAAAAAATAAAAAAAATGACATGATAATATAAAAAATGCCTACTTCTCAATAAGGTTTTCTAATACGTCTCTTATGATGACAAGCACACTATGCAGCGGAAGCAGCGGAAGACCATTTATGTGCGTGTGCGGTCGAGACCTTCGAATTTTTCTCACTCGGAAGCAGCGGAAGTGGTTGCAATGGAACAATACGCTCCCATGCCCATAACTAAAAAAATATAATCAACAATAGTTATCATCACAATAAATTAAGTAATTCAAAATAGAAAAAATATATTATATAATTCACATACCTATAATAACGAAATAAAAATACTATGCAGTGCGACTTCTCATTGATGAACGACACTAACAAAAATAGAGGTACGATAGCACAGCGGTTCCCCAAGCCTGTGTTGACATTGCGGGTAAGTCACACATGTCAATCAAAAAGTCTGTACTAAATTTATTTCCAGATTTATCAAAAAATTATTGTTCCGCCGCACAACCAAAAAAGGTACAATCTAACTCTTCGTTGCACCTCTTCCTCCTCAGTTTCACCAATTATTTCATTTAGATTTTCCATATATTCCTCTAATCTCATTAAAAAAAAATCCTATTTCCTTGAAAAACGTCTAGGTCAAGTATCTATCCTGTTAATTCGGCAAACATTTGTTACCTGTTAATAGGCAACATCAGAGCAGCACTTGGATGAAGAATGGGAGTTCCATCTATGACCATTCCAAACATAAGCTTCATATCTTGTAAGGTTATAGTCGCTTCACCCAATCTCAGGTGAAAGGTATGCGTTTCTAGTTGCCACTATTCAACAAATGCAGTAATAAGAGAAAAATCGCAGGGAACGAATCCAACATCTATAACACCTTTAAAACCACAAATATTAAAATAATTAAGAAGACGAGGATGAAACGGATGATTTCTAACATGTTGCCAAAAATCATTATCATCACGCCACACTATCAAACATGTCTTTTCTCCTTTTAATGTGCCTTTCCAAAAAGCCTCATACCGATACTTATTTTGCGTGGCATATACATCATACTGTGATGGTCCTAGATACACAAAGTGTTGATATTCCATACCTATATAGAAAGAAGATTAAAATTAGTTTTAAGCATATAACTAAAGGGCAAACATTTTACACATGCATGATAATACTAAACGTAGGTTTAGGCTTAATAAGTTGATATGATAACAATAATATTTGACAAATTAGTAAGCTACAAAAAAGATTGATAATATTATACTACATACTTGTTTGTTAGGTATTGAAAAATGTTAAATAAAAAGGTGATTAAAGTAGTATACCTTAAAGTGGAATTTTTTTGATAAAGTAGACTTTGCGCAAAAATAAACACAACTAATATAGATGAATAGAGTGAAGTGAAAAAATGAATGAAATGAATGGGTGATATATAAAAGACAATTAATAAGGTAAGAAACACAATTTACCTTATAAGGTGAGTGACACAGTTTACCTTGTAAGGTAAGGGACACAGCTTACCTTGTAATGCAGTGCATTTGAAATAAATTCACCTTATAAGGTAAACTCACCATTTTACCTTAGATTCTAACATTTTCACTAACGGTGTTAACTTCTCAATAGACAAGGTAAACACCTTTGTTTATCTTGTCTCTTTTGGAATTTTGACTAAAAAAACTTGTCTTTTAGGCTCCAGACTCGTGTTTCCTCTACTGTGCATATGTGTGTTTATCTTAGTTGGTGTGTGTAGGGGGTGTATATATTATTGTTTTTTAAATATTGTGCGGTTCCCCTTAATAAGGGGAAAGGGTAGAAAATAAAAGGGAAAATTTCAGAAATAGCAATTATAGAGCCTTAATTATAACTTTTATAGCAACAGTTTTGAAATTACAAAAACTAGCAATATGTATTTTGTATTTTAGTAAAATGTTACTATAAAAATACATATACAAATATGTTAAAATGTTCCTTGTTAAACTCTAATCAGTTAGGGTTGATTAAGGGATAAAACAGTTCCTTATTTTAATCTACATTTAATTAACATATTTACCTTAACCGTTAATATACATATCCAAATTCAAAAATCATTTTCCATATTCATTACGTAAAAGCAGATTCAAAAAAAAACTGAGAGATTGAAATATCATTGATGAACATCTTTATTTTACGAAAAATATTTGAATTAACAACCTGACAATTACATATATGGACAAACAAACTTTGAGATCATATTTATGCAATTACGAAAATATTTTGAAAGTTAATAACAATATGGGTTAATGATCATAAATTGAAAATCTTAGATCGTATTTTGAATTTTATAAATTATGGGTAAAAATTTCGTTATCAACTTTTTTTTTTCTAAAATAAAATTTTTCCTTGTCGTCATGTATGTATGAAACTAAATTGTAATTCTTATACACTAAATTTGAAATTTAGTCGATGATACATATTATTCGACTAAAACATTATTTTTGCGTTGGAATTTGTTTTTCTATTGTGTATGTACAAATTAATTAATTGTATGTAGTACATATTATATGTACGATAGGACGCATACCTCTTCTCATTAAACACACTGTTAGTATAAATAACATTGAATAAAAATCTAAAGATTACATCGGTGATGTGATATTGTTGAGCATAAACGCTTCGTATAACCAACTCTACGCACTATTAGCTTTGCACATTGATGTTGATTTGACATGCAAAAGCATTCAAATTGAATATCAGTTAACAGATATTGAATGTAAAATACGTATACGTAATGACATGGGTTTGAAGGTCTATATTATGCAGAAAAGGAAGATAAAGGCAATGAGTGCTTTGCCTTTGTATATAAGTGTTTCTGAAAAGGATAGTGTCGACACATTTCTTAGTTCATCAATATGTAATACTGAGAGTATGAATTTGTCTATCACTGCGCGTAACGTGGTAAATACAAGTACTGAAAGAGCATTGATAGTTACTACTTCAGATGAATGTTTGGATGCATTTGAGATGGATACAACTAAAGTAATTATCTCGAACCCACATCACAAACATATTGAGGTTGAACAATTTTATATCTCGAAAAGGGTGTTAAAATCAGTGATGAAGGATTACACGATTCGGGAGAAGTTCCAATCACGATCTGTTAGATCAAGTAAAACCTGGTAAGTTTGTCATGTATATAAATTTTTTTGTTTCCATGTTGGTAAATTGTATTACAGCATATGTATTTACAATATACATATATATTAAATTTTTCACTTTTTCATGTTGGTAAATTATATTTCACCGTATTTTTTTTTGCAGTTACACATTGTTGTGCAAATTTAGTAACTGTGATTTTTTATTCTATGCATCTGATATCAACAAATCTGGAATATTTTATGTTAGAGAATTCTTACCAGAACACACATATCCGATAAAGGATAAGATTTATCCTAAGTTTTATGCTACTAGTAAGTTGATTGTAGGTATAGTGAAATCAAAGTTTAAAAGCCACAAAAGAAAATACAGTGTGACTGATATCAAAAATGACATGAAGAAAGACCTGGGTATGGATTTGATATATATTATGTATTGGCGAGCTAAGGAACAAGCACTTGAAGATTTTAGAGGGAAACCGTTGGTATCATACGGGAAACTACCTGCATACATTTATGTTTTGAACACTACTTACCCAGGGTCACATATATGAATGAAAAAGCATGAAGATAATGAGTTTTTGTATATTTTTGTCGCACTAACTACATTCATACAAGGGTTTGATCACTATAGATCTGTGATAGTTGTTGATGCAAGTTATCTCAGAGGACTATACAGTGGTACATTTGTCTGCCTATACCATGGATGGAGCCGGTAAGCTATTCTCAACATGTATTTGACTCTATAAACAGTTGTATGTGTTTATAGAATATATATATGCAACATATTTATCTTTGTACTACATATTTCTTATGTTTTCAGATATATGTATTTGTATTAATGTTTTGAATTATGTTTATGAAATAAATGGCAGTCACATATTTGGCAAGCTATATGTGTTTATAGAGTACTTATTTAATTTGTTTTTGGTGTTAACTGGGAGATAGATATGATTCCAGCTATCTGTATATATAATATAGCTATGAATTCTATTTATGTGTTAAATGACAGTTACACTTGTTACCAGTTGTATGTATTTATAAAATACATATTATTTTTTTAATGTCTATATATAACGTACTATTAATGTATTTGTTTCATGTTCATACCATATATTTTCATTGGCATATGGAATGCTAGATTCTAAAAATGATGCATCCTGGACATGGTTTTTTGAGAATTTAAAGGAAGCATACGGTGAAAGAGAACATATGTGTGTGATTTTTATCGTAATGCAAGCATTATAAAAGTTGTTCCTGATGTGTACAATAATATACCACATTACGCTTGTATGTGGCATCTATGGGGTAATGCAAAAAAAATATTTAGAAAGTCACATGATGCATTATCGGAAATCTTCTATACCATGGCAAAATCATACTCAAAGACTGAATTTCACCAGTTAATGGAGAAAGTGGAGGTAGTTAATGTTAGGGTGAAGAATTACTTGGAATTGGTGGGATACGATAAGTGGGCTAGGTCATATGCAACAGTTCATAGGAGATGGACTTTAAAATCAAATATTACAGAGTCAATTAATGCCGCAGAGAACTTTCAATATACACTTTTTTAGAGGAAGTTAGATTGATGTTTGGTAGATGTAACTGTAAAAACAGACAGGAGGCATTGTACACACGGACAAATCTTATTAAAAAATTTCAAGCAATTCTCTAATAGAATGAAGCAGAATGTACACGTATGAAGGTATAGTGAAATAGATGTAATCATTAAAAGTTATATGTTCTTGAATTTTGATTTGTTGTATGAAACATATCTTCATATATAAATTAGTAAAATTTTAACAAATGTACGTGATGTAATGGAAAAAAAAATATGTATATCATATGTAGACATATTAATATACATCTGCTACTTTGGAAAAAATACATTTGCTAAACTGTAACATATTGCGTTGCCAACTTTTTTTTCAATATTTTTTATGTATTAATATTTTCAGGTTATACCAGCGTTAGAGTACATCTATACAGTCCACGACAAAGAGAAATATTTTATTGTTTACCTAAAGGAAAAAAAATATTCTTGTCATGCATTCCAATTGGATGTGATACCATATGTGCATGCTTGTGCTGTACTTGATAGCAAAAATCTTGAAAAAGAATCATATTGCTCTAATCTGTACAAGCCAAAAGCTGTGTTGAGAATGTATGATCTTCCTGTATATCCTCTACCACATAAAAATGACTGGGTGATACCTTAGGAAATATTGGAGGATGTAGTTTTGCCCTCGAAATACAAGTGGCCCCCTGGAAGACCTGCAAAGAAGGAGCGTGGTAAATCTGGAAGAGACATGTTCGGAAAGAAATGCAAAATTGTTATAGTTCATGTGGACTAAAAGATCACAATAGGCGTTCTTGTAGGAAATACAGCAAATGATAAGTGTGGTTATGTTTTTAGTCAAAATTCAGCTGCTTTATTTTTTTTTTCAATTTGAATTGTGTCATTTTGAATATTGAACCTTGTATTGATATTGATAATTTGTTACTGTTCAGAAAATGCAACTTTATGAACTTGAACTTGTTGATTTGTTATAGTTCAATACAAACTGAAATGAACGTTATCATTTCAGTTTATTAAGTAGTTGATTTGTTATAGTTCAATACACATTATTGATCATTATGTTTGCATTAGACGTAAATAAAAATACAAATTGAAATGAACTTTAGTATTAACAATAATGTGTGTCTTTCAAAATTACAAATGGAAATCTGAAAAAAAAAAAAAAAACATGTCTGTATGTTTATTAAGTAGACATGTATACATGGAAATCAAATAAAAATACATATGTATTATATAAGATAATGTGCAACTGAATGGCAAATATATTTTAAAAATACATTTGCTCAATGTAATGATCATATATATGTAAAAAAAAAATACATATGCTTACTGGAATGGCATATTTATGTTAAGAATATATTTGTTCATTGTAATGGTAATATGTATTTGAAAAATACATATTTTCAATGAAATGTGTATGTGTAAAAAATGGTTTGTTCACTGAAAATGCATATGAATGTTAAAAGTACAAATGTTCAATGGAATAAGCATATATATGTTAAAAATAAATATGTTCACTGAAATAAGCATATGTGTTATTATAAATATACATATACATTATTAAAAAATACATATGAAAAACTACATGGAACAGTTTATAAAGACATATACTAACCATGAAAAATTGGAGATTAAACGATTAAACAATTAAACATAAAAAACTTAACATAACAATTAACGAACATTAAAATACCTTCTTTGACCATTAAAGTAAAATATGAATCCCATGAAATATTTCAAAAAAGAATACTTATCCATCTAAATTTAACTGTTGTTAACTTCAACAAAATAAAATACAAATCAAATGTCATGAACTTCTATGCCTTCTATTTACTCAATTTTTTGAAGAGGCCTCATTGGTGCTTCATTATCACTTTGTGCCTCCGCTTCTGCTTTCCTAGTAGCATAATCCCAAAACAGTGAAGCGTATCTTATGCGAATAAGATCTGAGTTAAAATCAACAGATGGAACACCTTCACCAAAAGTAAGGCACTCAGCATACGTAACCATATATAAGCCACAGTCCCTGCAAATACATACATTAATAAGTAAGTAGTTGTTACAAGTTTAATACATATGTATATATACAAGTAATATGTGTACTCATTACTTACAAGCTGTCCCTTGGTTGTTGAGGTACATTCTTCACAACTGAAACACCAAACGGATCCATCTTATCATTCAATTTGTTATTAGGATGATTGTCAATGTTAATACCCTTATTCTCATAGAATTTACATGCAATGAGACATATAGGTATAACCTTTGCTAACTTTTCAATTTCACTAAGCACCACAACATCATGACCAGCACCTAACAAAGAATCATATACATATATGCACCTATGATTGAAAGATATAATCGTAGAACCCAATGATGTTTGGCCTTTACGTGAACAGGAATGAAGATATGATCAACCGTATTCCATGTCATAGTAGCATGCATGCGGAATTCACTTATTTACTCATTCCGATGGTATTCCTTTTCACCAATATTAATATATGCATCATCCACTTTATACATATCAAAAACCCTTATAACAATGTTCATGAAATTGCAGTCTACAGTGTTGAACATATATAAGCTATTGGGATCATACTTGGACTTCTTTCGCAGATAGTAGAAGCATACATCAATTTGCTGCATTATAAATTAATTTCATACTTAATAGTAAATAAATAAATTAAGACTCAAAGAATCCAACACTACATATGTAAATATCATGTACTTATCAGTGAACATATAACATACTTCATATGTATATACAAATATACATTTCCACGTATAACAATATAAGCAGTTACAAATATTCATATGTAACACAGGACTAATATTTATTCCAATATACAACTCATCAACATAATAATACATCACTTACCTCATCTGACCATGTCTGGTTAGGAGTACCCATAACGTAGAACCAATTCTTGTCTTTAACAAATAAAAATTCAAAACTTATAAGTGGTATTTTTGCCTTGCCCTTCAAATAATGTTATTCTTTGTTGTTTCTGCTTATTCATTATACATATTAATAGATCATTTACATAATCTTAAATTACAAAATATAGTACAAATAAGTTATAACCTATATACCTCTTCGAATGATATTTAAGAAGATCCAATGAAAGCCAGGTCGTGAACTTGTTGGTGATCTTAGTGTCTTCTATATCATTAACTGGATAAGATATGAAGGGATGTTTCTGATCAAATGTTCTCCGCTGTGCTTCTGTGTAGAAACAAAAGTTCAATTGTATGTCTTAAAACTGTCACATATGTATTTATGAAATACATATTAACAAATGCATTTGTTACTACTTCATTGTTACATATCTAAGGTATCAAACTTCAACATAAACAAATTGTTATCAAAATATAACCATTTCTCATTAAAAACAAATACACCTGATCCAAAAAAAAAAGACTGAACATAAAAATACAAAGAATACTTCATTATCCATTGCAAAAAAATAATTTTAATATATAAAGTAAATAAATTTGTTAACTAAAAATACTATGTTAAGAGGACTAACCATCAGCTAAACCAAAATTCATTGTGAATGGTGACTCCTTGTATCTAGATGGTCGCCTAATCCTTGAAACATGCATTGACGTTTGTTGTGCTTCATGTGCCGATGGATGTACAATTATACTTTGTTCAAGATTGACATACACATTAAGACTAGGAAGAAGCTCATCAGGAAAAGTGATCTGAGAGTCAGGCAAATCTTGATCATCATTGCTTTCATCATTTACTTCGTCATGAATGTGGACTGGAGTCTTATGTTGCTGATCTAACTTTGATTTATCCACATCATTAATCTCTGACTCATCTTATACCGGTTTATTTAAATTCATCTCGATAGTAGCTTCTTTATTCTGTATAAATTGTATAAAGATCTAGCAAGGTTGGATTTTCAAACAAATAAATAAAAGAAAACAATGCGCGTATTCAAGACACCTTGCACTCAACTTCGACTTCAGCATTGGCTTTATTTATGAAGTCAAGATCAATGCTTCTAAGGACGTTATCTGGAAATGTGAATTGAGATTCTGATATTTGTGCTTCACCAATACTTTCATCAACCGATTTTTTGTTCTACACAACATGTTCATACAAATTAAATAAAATAATATTTTTCAATAACTAAACAACTAACCTAGATATATTCAGCATACCAAAGAGACGCATACATCTCTTGCTTCATGCACTTCTATATCAATTTTTTTCTTTCAAAAAAGAAATAATAAAAAATTAAAACAATTAATATTCATAAATATAAGTATACCTAAACAAAAAAAAATTGATCTACCAAAACATCATCATTATCCTCATTATACCCATCAATCTCATTATACACATCATTCATACTGTTTCTTTGATTGTCTGCCATCTCTTTGGTCACCTGTTTGTAATGATAAATTAGAATTGTATATAATAAAAAACTTTGCATATAAATATACGCAATTTACTTACCAATGTGTCTTCAAGATTCTGATTAAACTCGTGATCAAACTTTGAAGTCGCTTGATGGGATGATGTATTGTTAATATTTTCATCCGTTGGTGGATGGTCAGATTCTCTGTCTTTTGCTTGTTTCTTCGCATTTACAACATGAAAATACAAAAAAAATAGTAAACTAACTATTTGGTTTAGCTCTGCATATGTATATATGCTTATACATATCACAAATTGAAAATACGTATTAAATATATGACAAAGAGAATGAACTCTACATATTTCATTATTAAAAATACAAAATCTGCATGCTGAATTTGTATTTAACATAACTAATGTAACATATGACTATGCATTTATTATTTTACTTATTGTCATTTAAAAAAAATACATTTTATCAAAAAAAAAACAGACTCAACAAACTGTATATGTATTTTCAGACATTAAAATATTCGTATGTTGTGTATGTATATATGTTGTATTTTTATTCAACCACAATATATATATTTGTTTAATATGTGTTTAACCTAGCAAGTGTCTATTTTATAAAAATCGTTTACATCAAAATTGTTGTACCTTGATTTCATTAATTGCATTCATGATCTGATCACACCTGGACGATAGTAGG
>NW_025892519.1:0-5574 GCF_002878395.1 Capsicum annuum
AGTACATCATCCCTAGAGACTTCAGTTAACAAAAAATTTTGCTAAACTATGGAAACTTTGACTCTACTCTCTCATTTTCTTCCATTTTGAAGATCTTGTACTCATTAACTACAACACTGATCCTTGCTTTCTTTACTTTGGTTGTACCTTCATAAGTAACTTTAAGTTTGTCCAATTTTTCTTTGCCCATTTCACAGGTTGATATCTTATCGTATTTTGCTCTACTAACTGTGCAGTAAACTATAATTATAGCTCTAGCATTAGTTTTGATTACCTCCTATTAATCCTAGGTGATTTCATAATTTTTGAAATTGTCTATGCTACTAGATTGTTTTTCCTTGTGTTTGTCCTTCAATTCGAATATAGGTTTCTGTAACACCCCACATTGCGGGCTAGAAAGAAAATTGTCATTTCTATGCGTAGATGATCCAAAAGTCTTAAATCCTATGAAAATTTGAGATGTTAATCAATTATGGAGTGTGGAACCTATTTGATCATGAATTGAGATCATAGAGGTCCCCTAACTCAAGGACGAGTTGAAAGCTTTCCTATCGTTCGAGTTGAGTGAGCGTCGAAACATAGGTCAACTTCAATCAACCATAACTCTTTATATATAATGAATTAGAGGAAATACTATATATCAAATGAAATATCTTTGAATTATCTTTCCAACGATACTAATTTCATCAAAATTTGATACTTGAGCAAAAAGTTACAGCCATTTTTTGAGAGGCAGTAAGTGAAGGCTATAAGCAAGGCGGCGTCCTGCCTATTCTTGCCAGTGTAATTTCTTTTAGTCAAGCTCCACAGGTTATTTGTATCATTTCCCACCCTTGCATAGCCCCAATAACATGAGATTCAGCCTCTAATAACCAAATTATACCCTTATTCTCTTAGGATTTCAACCCAAAGATCAAAATATCTTAAGATTTCACTGTGGGTTTTTAGTAATTCTTCGAGATTTGGAATCCCCATTGTGAGAGCTATAAGAATCACCCATCAATTGTTTGAATAGAATTCCTAAAGCACGAGTTCATTCAAGAATCATAAATTAAGGTATGTGGGGTTTTCCTAAAAATCTCATGGGCATAGAAATCATAATTTTTAAGAAAAGGGTTTTAGATTTATGATTTATAATCATGTTTTAGAAGTCTCAATGACATTGTTTTGGTCTTTGGGCCTTTTCCCAAATTTATTTGAAATTCTATATATATGTATGCATGTGTTTAAGGATGAATATTCAATTGAGAGCATGAATTGTAATGAATCCCTCTCTTAATATGATTTTTCCCATTATTCGTATGATACGGATTGTTTTGAAAAACATGATATGAAAGGTCTTGATTTATACTATGATTTGAACATGATTGTGGAATCAAAAAAGAGGGTTATGCATGTTGATAAATGTTGAATATACATATAATGAAAGAGTTCATGGTTTTGCTAAAAGTACATGACCACCATATGTTTGAAGAATTCTTGCATAGTTTTGACTTATGTTTTGGAATATGAAATCTCTTATACTATTTGCATATTTGGGTAGTCTAAATTGAGTTTTGATAAAAGAATCACGCATGATGCATTATGGCTCAGAAAAAGGACTTGCAAGTCTTGGTGTGACGATACCAACTCAGATAATGTCATGTTAATTCAGAACAGAATGGAATGCATGTTTGAAATAAGATTCGCAGATTTTGAAACTAGAATGATGCATGTTTCAGAACAGACTAAAATTGGGCATAAAGAGAGATTAGGCGGTTCCCCGAATAAGGAAAGAGTTCAGAAAACTCATTGCCCAAAACCATAATTTGTTGATCCAGGTATATTATTATACGCTGGCCTAGTTCCCTGTGGCGTAACAAACACAGACACTCTAACTCTTGCGGCACACTTGGGTTGAGGGCTTCCCCACCAAGTCAATAATGGATTCCATATAGCCCGCGGAATATCAGACTTGTAGGGGAGTGCCACCTAACTCAGAAGTAATACAAAGATCAAAAATTGCATTGACAGAAAAGTTTTATGATTATAAAAAATGCCCATGTATTTTGAAATACTATCTTTCATGATGATTATGACAATTTCTCAACTATTTTATTTATATACAAGATTTATTTTGGAATTCTTCACGTACCAGTACATTTGTATTGACCCTTCTTCCTCCCAGGGTCTAAAGCTCAGTTCAGAGATCCTGCTAGGCCGTAGAGTTTTCAGATAGCAGTGATGTGCGCAGTTAGTGAGCCTTCTTTATTCCAGAAGGCCTATGTCTTTTAGATTATGTTATTTATTTTGGTTTAGGTCTACTGAGGGCCTTGTCCCAGTTTCAAACAGTTGTCATTTTTAGATATAGTAGATATTTTGCAGACTGATTCAGATGTTGTGTAGTTGATATTGGATTTCATTTTTCATTGTTTAATTGAGTCAAAGTATGACCATGTTTCCGTATTATTGACAATTCTGCATCTTCTATTATAATTTATGAATATGGTGCATGATTACCAGATAAAGAAGGGCATCCGGGCCTTTATGGTTCGAGATGCTCGTCACGGCCAGAGCCTCAGTTCGGGTCATTACAGTTTCAATCCCTTCTTGATGACTACCCAAGCCTAAAAGTCAATTGACTACATGAAGATTCTAAATTTATTCTTTCAATGTGAGTAGTGTTGTCCATTAAAGTAGGTGATCTTGTTGAGGAGTGTCCATATTGAAGGAGTACTCCGTGAATCTGGTAGTTGGCCATTTATCTTTACTCACGTACAGTTATGCTACTTTTTACAGTGATACCTACTCTCATACCAATTGAAAATCAAGAGCAAGGGGATGAATTGAATTTTTTTAATCGACTAATCGACTTTGTTAGTCAACTCTGTAGAAAGTTAGTACAAAGAATAAAATAGAATTAAACTGAATACAAACACTGAAATATAAATAAGAACACAAAATTTTATACTGGTTTGGATCACCAGTGTGATGCCTATTCCAGTCCCCTTGGGTTGCAAGGGTTTCCTTTAGAGCTTAACATTAGGAATGAGTTACAGTGGAGTTGAACAATTTTTGAATCTTAGTCTTTGGTTATCCAAATTTTTTGACACATCCTTGACTGGTATAACTAAGGGACTGACTCAATCTTTTTCTTTTTGTAACTATTATAAATTGAGAGAATTACAAAAAATTATGAAGACTAAAAGATGAGACATGAAGGTGCGTAGGAGTTCTTCTATCTTCATTGCCTTTATATAGTATTCATTTTCTTCTACTTTTTTTCTCTAAAAGGAAAATTCAAGGGATTTTCTTTCTATCAATGATTTCTATGGATTCCTTGATTGAGGACTCAACTCATACCATTAGCACATCCATATCAGATATGTTCTTGCGTGCGATATGCCGTTTTCTTTGCTGGATTGAAGTGTCATATTCATACATGTCCATATCAGATATGTCTATGTAGAGAATTCAATCCTTTTCTTTACTTGTTCTTTATGGAATCTTTCATCGTACTAATTTTCTCCTTTGATTTTTCTTCAACTTCTTGATCTGAGATCTGTATTAACTGCTCCTTATGTGAGTATCCTTTGGTTCCATATTTTGGGATCCTTCAAGCTCATCAAATCTTCTAATTTTATTCTCTCCATATATGTCCACAATCTCCACAGATTGCTTTCAATCACGAGATCCTCAAAATTTGGTCCTGAATGTTTATTATGTTAGTTTGTCATTATTAAAATATTAGGTGATTATTGGAGGCTAATTGTCTTGTGCATCTATTTATGCAAATCTTGATGAAATACCTCAGATTTCTTTCTTTTGTGACAAAAGTACTTATGCACATCAAAATCAAGACATTAAGCCCACCATGATAGAATTAATATGAAATTGTGACAAAATAATTGCTAAAGCTTGAGTTAAATCATATTGATATCTATACATTTTTGCCCTAATATTATAGAGCTATCTCATAGTCAATGTGTGTGATTATTTGGATATGTCATATTTAATTGAAATCTAATTGAAGCATCATACACTAGCAAAATTGTAGTGTGATTCAAAGTTGCTCTTCATATTATTTAAAAATCTATGTTTTATGAAAGAACTAAAAACTTAAGGTTGACTGTGATTTTAGTCATGAGAAGATTTAAAAAACTTGATTTCCACCAGCTACTTGAAAACATGAAAGCAATTAGCCAATTTATTCATCAAGGTGTTGAATGAAGTTCAAGCAGATTGCCCTTTGCAAGTTGGGCATGTTCAATATTTATGCTCCAACTTCAAAGGGAGCATTATATATTTTGATGAACAAGTCATAAGAGATTTTAAACTTCTCTTTTTAAAAAAATTATTTTGATTTATTCTTTTTATAGGTTCCTTGCTATTGAATAAATACCTTGTATATTAATAATGAAAAGATAAGGTAGTCCCTCCATTTCATTTTTGTTGGTCCTCTTGCTAATAATTTTTATTTTAATTTAAGAAAATGGTCTATTACCCTCCCAACCTTTAGTCGAAATCCCAACTACACACTCAACCTTTAAAAGTGACCTATTACCCCCCCTACACTTATTTTTACCGAATTTATTATCCCCCAATTGCTAACCTGTCATTGGACATGACTACACCCGCCCATGAGCGTGTCAGTTGACCCCATTTCACTTTAAGTTCTTTTTTTTCTGATTGCCACATTATTATTTTTAATAATATAATAAATATTTTAATTATTACTTTTTCTTAATGAATTCTAATTGCCACGTCATATCTTCTTCTTCTGTTTTTCAAAACAAAAATTCAAGAACTCATTAATGGAGTTCCTCATCTTCCTCATTAATGGATTTCTCCGAAACTAAGAAATATTTTTGCTCCAAAACTGAAACCAAGAAACACTTAAACTAAGGAAACAATGATATTTCTCCGATTAATGAATTCTTGAATGATGAAGTTGGGGAACTCCGATTCAAAAAACTTGAAAAAATTCAAGAACTTCTATTTCCTCTCCTTTTGCTCAAGAACTCCATTAATGGCGAGCTCAAAGGTTCGAATTTCCACAATGCCATATATAATTTCCAATGTAACCGACGTATAATTTTCAACTCATTTGTCTGATTTTCTCTAGTTTTTTCTCAAGATTCGCCATTAATGGCGAGCTCAAAGCTTTGAATTTCCACAATGGGGAATAATTCATCATTAATGGCGATCTTGACCAAAAAGAGATAAAATTGGGTTGAAGAAATTCATTAATCCGACATTCAAGAACTTCATTAACCCGCCATTCAAGAACTTTATTAATTCGTTATTTTTTTTCTCAAGAATTTTATTTTTGACCCAAGAAGATGAAATTGGTTGAAGAAGAAAATGGAGCAAAATGAAAAATGGGGAAGAAAAAAGGAAATAATAAAGTTAAATAATTAATTTTTTTAGAGAAAAAAAATGAAAAAATGATGTGGCAATGAAGTGGTAGCGCGTGCATCACACCACATTTCAAATGACTAGTTGTCAGTTTTGAGGGGGGGTGGGAGTAATAATTCCACTTTAAAATAGTCCAGAGGGATAATAATTCTAATTTAAAATAGTTCAGGGGGTAAT
>NW_025892519.1:5674-28440 GCF_002878395.1 Capsicum annuum
TTGTCTAATTTATGAAATCAAGAGAATTTTAATATATTCTTTCAATACTATCCCTATCATTAAGTGACTACATAAAGTGTATATACTCAAATTTATATTTTCAAAACATAATTAATAAGATTGATGTACAATAAATTCTTAATAATTATTTTCTTAATAGGGTGTTAAGTCAATAAGGGCCAACTATTTTAAAACAGAGGGAGAGTATTACAAGTCTCAAATACTTATAGATATTGATGTTCATAGTATAAGAGGTTTACAAATACTTGGACCGAAATGCATTGAATATAATATAGTGAGTGCTTTGAGACGTGTGAGCATGGCATATTCATGGTTACCTTCACAATTAATTTACTACTGTATTTGGTTTTAGACAATTATTCATGAGATGAGTATATGTATCCATCTCATGTCGTTCTTTTTGAATATTTCATGAGAAGACCTATTTTATAGTAGAGACTGCACTTGCTATCAATCTCATGTATTAAATGGAACAATCCTATAATTAGCTTTCTGTTTCATAAAAATGTGCCTTCATTTTAACACGCCTCCCTGGGTAGGGAAGTAGTCAATAATGAGAAGCTGAATATTAGGAGATAATAAAATTGAATTTTTGTAGAAAATTGCGTAAAAGTGTTCAAATTAAATAGAGTGCAAGTAATATCAGATTCACGGAGGAAGAGATAGGAACAGTGGACTAATGTCATGAAATGCACACATCTCAAAAAGCTTTTGGAATAGGGAAAAGGTTAAATTTACTCCTCTACTTTAAAAAAAAAAAGGCTAAATATATCTTTCTTCATATTTTGGGACTAAATTTACCTACCTGTCATATTTTGGAGCTAAATTTACCCATCTACTTTAGAAAATTGGCTAAATATACCCTGTGTCATATTTTAGGATCAAATTTATCCTCGAAATCATACTTTGGGGTCGTATTTACCCTCATTGTTAAGAGACTTTTCACTTGTACCCTTTCTTTGATAGAAAAGGTCAAATAAACGTTAAATGATCATTTTAAAAAAATAAAACATAGCCTAATCTAATCGTTTGGTTCGACCCACAAAAAATACACTTTGATTACAAATGAACAAAAAGTAAAATTGAATGAGATAATACAGAAGTATAGAATTAGATAAAATGTCTATTACAAACTTTGTATCAGTTCAGTTATGGTTAGATTCTATATAAAGACATGCTGAATGATTTGTGTAGATCTAAATTTTATACCAAGACATAAGAATAAAGAGAGGTGATGATTGACACATAGGGAAACCTCTTATCTCAATAATCCAGAGATACATTCAATGGGCCTAATCTCTTGTATTAACCGCTAAGTGCCATTTTTCATGGGCTCAACATTGATGTAGATCCATTAACTGAGGGAAAGGTATAATATTTTGTGTTTGCACTGATGCATATTAATTTTTCATGAGCTATGCATTGATTAATATACAATGAGTTAATCTCATTGGAAAAATTTGACCAACAGAATAAGGGGTATATTTATCTATGTCTTATTGATGGCTCGCGTTAGGTAGAGCGAGTTAGATTAGTGTGTGCTTTATTTTTAAAAAATAGTTCATTTAACATTGATTTGAGATTTTCTATTAAAGAAAGGGTACATGTGAAAACATTCTTCACAACGAGGGTAAATTTGACCTCAATGTATGACATCAAGGATAAATTTGGCCTCAAAGTATGACGAAGAGTGTATTAACTAATTTTCCAAAATAGAAAGGTAAATTCGGCTCCAAAGTATGAAAACGAGGATAAATTTGATCCTAAAATATGACGAAGAATATATTTAGCTAATATTTCAAAGTAGAGGAGTAAATTTGATCATTTTCCCTTTTGAATGTTAATATATGAGATGTATTTGGTGCATAAAAATTAAAAGGACAAGGACCAATATGGAAATCAGTGCCCCCTCCCTGAACATAATGAATGAGGCTAATAGTATCATGACAAAGATATATGACTCATTTTCTTTAAATTGGCACTTGTACTCTTAGAGATCGTTTGGTGTAAGGTACTAAAATTAATAGTTTTGAGATAAAATAATAGTTTTGAGATAAAATTTTTGGTGTCTTGTTTTGTTGCCAAGTTTAAGATAACTTATTTTAGGATTAACAAATAATACCAGGATAAGTTATCCCATCCTTGGGTGGTATAAATAATACCAACTTAGTTTATCTTGGAATAAATCCATAAAATGATAAAATTACCCTCCAAATTCTTTAATGATCACTTTTCAGACACACACACACATACATATACGTGTGTTTGTGTAAGTGTGTGTGTACGTGCGTTGCTTATGTTGAGGCTTCTTTATACCACATTTTGCCCAAAGCAAGAGTTTCCACATACAACCAAAGACATGCTACATTATTTTTTGGAAAAAAGGTTAAATTTATCCCTCTACTTTAAAAATCAGTTAAATATATTCTTTATCATACTTTGAGGTTAAATTCACCCTCGTTGTTATATTTTGGGGCTAATTTACCGCTTTACTATGAAAAATTGGTTAAAAATGTCTTACGTTATACTTTGTGGTCAAATTTACCCTTGAAGTCATACTTTGGGGTCAAATTTACTCTCATTGTTAATAAACTTTTCATATGTACCCTTTATTAACAGAAAATCTCAAATCAACGTGAAATGCCTCATTTTTTAAAAATTAAAATACACCTTAATCTAATTCGTCATCCGACTTGAGCTACAAAAAAAACACAAACAAATATACCCCCTTCAGTTCTGTTGGTCAATTTTTTCAATGAGATTAAGTCACTAGATATTTATCAGTGCATAGCTCATAAAAATTAATCTGCATCAGTGCAAACACAAAGAAATATATGCCTCACTCAGTTCATGGATCTGCATCATTACAGAGCTCATGAGAAATGACATTTGACGGTCAAATATAATATATTAGGCCCATTGGATATTTCTCTTGATGATTGAGTAAGAGGTCTCCCTATGTAAAAATCGTGACATTTATAGAAAATTTTCATCATGTTATTTGCTCAAAACATTTATTCACTGATTCTAGAATTTAGATGCACATAGAATTGCATACAAAATTTTATAATTTGAACATAATGGAACAAGAGCAGAGTTTGTAACAAATATTTTCTCTAGTTCCATTCTTCTATGTTATCTCATTTTGTGTTACACTTTGTTCATTTGTAAACATCCTACCAACATTGCACGTTAAAACAGAAGTATTTTTTTGTTGAAATAATCCAACCAACTGAGGGAGGAGTATATTTATTTGTGTATTTTTATGGGTCGGATCGAGTGAATTAGATTAGGGTGTGATTTATTTTAAAAAGTAGGTAATTTAACGTTGATTTGGGTCTTTTATAAAGGAATGGTACAAGTGAAAAGTTTCTTCATAATGAGGGTAACTATAACCCCAAAGTATATAATCGAGGGTAAATTTGGCCTCGAAGTATGACAAAAGGTATTTTTAGCCAATTTTTCAAAGTAGAGGGATAAATTTAACCTCAAAGTATGGAAAAAAGGATAAACGTAGCCCCAAAGTATGACGAAGGGTATATTTAGCTATTTTTCAAAATAGAGGGGAAATGTGAGACCATGTAAAATTTCAATTATTTTATTTTTGACCCTCCCCCATGCGTAATGTTAATTTTTGACTTGAATTATGTAATGAGATGTTAGAGGGTCTATTGGAAAAGTTTCAAAAGTTTGGAAGAGGTTCGGGGTTATTTTGGGACACGAGGTAGTAAGCCTCCGCGATAAGGGCATGGCACGGAGGCTAAGCTCCGCGATAGCAGCGTGCCATGCTGCTATGTTAAATTCATCCAAATTTATTTATTTTACTTGGGGTGAAGGAATTTTGATCTTTTTACTCCTTGAACGACTTTTAAACACTTGGGTGACCCTTCCTTTAGTTTTCAACATAAAATATATTACTTTTTCTTTCTAACTCTAAACCCAAGAGCATTCAAGGGTTTTTATAAGAAATCACTACCCCGGGCTCTAAACTTTAATTTATCTTTAATTTTATTTATATTTTAGGCATATTTCTCTTTTTCTAACTCGAATTTTACATTGTAACATTAATTGATTGAATTTTCATGTGATTTAAATTGTGGGTTTGAAATTGGATTGAGGAATTTTGGTTGGTATTATTTAAATTACTTGTCTCATACTTTAAATTAATTATTTATTCTTTAAATTAATAATTTTGGGACTGATTTGATATATTATTCAAATGGTTGGAATGGGGTGACACGGGTTCACCAAATTTAATGGAATTTTAGCTTAATAATGACATTAACCTCAACCTACCTTGTGAATTAAATTTTTAATATGAAAAAAATTGCATAATTTAACTTAACATTTGAACCCATCAAATTGCATTAAAGGATAAATGAATAATAGATGTGGATAACCTTGGTGGCCATGGCTTAGATTTTAAATGGAACTTGGGAGTCAAATGGTTATGTGGATTGATTTTCCATAAATTTAATTACCTTGTAAGCATATTGGTGTGACGATACCAAGTTGGTAAATGCCTAAATAAAAGACTCTTTGGTTAATGGTTTGTTTATGTACAACTATTTTAATTTAGGCTTAAAGGAAATCGTGTAGCTCACCATAAAGGTGTAGGTCCCAAGGGAATAAACACTGAAAATCACGTTTGCCAGCGTTCGGGGTCTATGTAATCGTGTGTTTGGTGCAATATTATATATATATATTTTGGGAGGGCAATAGCCTTAATGTCTTTATCTTTTTCTCGATTTTTCCTCAATTCATGTGGCTAACACACACTGAGGCTCTATTAGTAGGGGACGATGGACCCATATAACCCATAAATGACTTTAGGACGGTGTGAGATACATAGTTTAAGTTAATAATTTAAACTCTCATTTGCATGGCCCTTGTTCCTATCTCGACATTCTATATAGATATGCATATGAATGTGGTACATATGGTTTATGACTGGATTTTGCTTATTGCAATATTTTATCCCTACCCTAAGTTACATGCCCGTGGTTTCCCCACTGATCATCCTCGAATGCTGCATCATTTCATGATGTAGGTTTTGGGGAATTTTCTATTGCTCCTAAGTAGAATTAAGTGGTCAGGTACTCCCGTTGGTCAGTTGTGAAGTGGTGAGCCTCCATTCTTCGAAAGGCCCTATTATTTCACTATTATATTTTATTTTTTTTAGTACTTTTGGATTAATTTTGGTCATAATCATAGGCATAATAAATTGGTATTCAGTTTTGGAGGCTTTTATGGACAAGTATGGGTTGTTAGTTTGTTTGAACTTTTAGAATTATCATTTTACTTATCTACATTAATACTATTTTGGTTGGTTTCCATTGTTTATTATTATTATGCTCTTAAGGTAAGGCAAAGTGGGCTGTCTCTAGTCCATGGTGGGCTTCATATTACTCGTCACGATCAGGCCCGAGTTTAGATTGTGACAAGCTTGGTATTAGAGCACGATTTAGGGTTAATTGGTATCCATAAATTTATGTCGAGTAAATTCCCTTCTCTGGGTGTAAAGCGCGCCACACTTATAGGGGGAGGCTACAAGAAATTTATAAATATTTTTCTTTCTTGTGTTCTATTTCAGGATATATAGTCTAGTTGATATGATACTTCTCTAACACCTGACTTACTCATATTTAGATCATGCCTTCCCGAAGATATGACAGTCATAGAAACTTTACTAAAACCTCTGTCCTACCTGAGGAAAATATGGAGGGGATTTTCCCTGCTTATGGAGGGCAGATTTGGTCTAGGGTCCCTGCTCCTGACAGTACCACTCTACCTGGGGTTTCACCAGTCCTTACTAGTCCCTCAGGCTAATAATACTTATGCTCAGTCACCACAAGGATATATATCTAATGTAGAGTTCCGTCAGTCTATTCATATACTTGCTCAGCTGGTGGCATCGCAATCCTATCAGGCTGATATGCTTGCTCAGCTATTGGCATCGCAGTCCTATCAGGCTGATCACATTGGTCCTATTGCTAGTTCATCTAAGGTCACCAGGGTTGGTTATTTTATCAGGTTGAATCCCCCATTCTTCATGGTCTCTAAGGTTAAGGAGGATCCTCAGGGATTTATTGATGAGATTGAGAAGATTTTTAGGGTGATACATGCTACTGATTTAGAAGGGGTGGAGTTTACTTCTTATCAGTTGAAGGATGTAGCCTACCAGTGGTATGAGGAGTGGGAAGGAATAAGGGATGATGATGTTGAACCAGCAATGTGGGATGACTTTTTAGGTGCTTTTCTTGATCATTTCTTTCCCCAGGAGTTGTGGGAAGTTAAGGTTAAAGATTTTGTTAAATTAAAGCAGAGTAAAATGAGTGTTAAGGAGTTTGCTTTTAAATTTTATCAGCTGTCTCACAATGCTCCTGAGTTGGTGTCTACTATGAGGTCCTAAATACGGAATTTTTCTTCTGGTTTATCCCGTTATTTGATGTTAGAGTGTAAGGATGCAATGTTGAATAATTATATGGACATATCCAGATTAGAGGTTTATATGTAACAGTTAGAGAATGAGAAAATAAAGCAAGTAGAGATGGGAGAAAGGAAGAACAAGAAGTTTAGGTATGTAGATAAGGGTGTAAATCAGCAGCACAGTAAGAGAGATGGTAGACAATGGACTAAGAAGAAGAATGAGGGAAATTAGTGTTCTTCTACCAGTGCTCCTTAGCCTAAGCCTTCAGGTGATCATCGTTCTTAGGCTAGCAGTGGTCTTAAGGCATAAAGTGCTCAGTCTCAGGCTAGTGGAGCCCAATTAACCCCACCTTACCCTTCTTGTCATTTTTGTGGGCAGCTTCACTGTAGGTATTCTGAGAAAGGGAGAAATCAATTCTATAATTATGATCATCTTGGTCATATACAATAGGGTTGTCCTCCATCAAGGGTTGCCACTGGAGCTAATAAGATCCCAGTTGCTACTTCTTCAGCTCCGACACCTAAGGGCTCCACTTTAGGTCCTAATAATGGCCTAGATCTTCTCTATAAACTTGGTACTCATCAGGAATTTGAGGCATTCCTAGATTTTGTCACTGGTATGTTATAAATTTTTTCCCTTGATGTTTACTTTTTATTGATCTAGGCTCTACCCTATCCTATGTGACCCCTTATATAGATATGCACTTTAGTTTGGTCCTAAAAATATTTCAACCCCTTTTATGTTTCTACTCTAGTGGGTAAGTCTATTATTTCTAGAAAAATTCATATGGGTTATGTAGTATCTATTCTTTATAAGAAGATATTGGTGGATTTGATAGAACTAGATATGGTGGATTTTGATGTATCTTGGGGATGAATTAAGTTTATTCGTGCTATGCTTCTCTGGACTGTAGAACCCAAAAGGATAGTTTCTATTTTCCCAATGAATCGATATTAGAATGGGAGGGGAGTTCCTTATTTTGGGTTAAGGATTCTAACTCTGAAAGTTCTTCTTTGCAATTTGTCCTTGTCGTTAATGAATTTCTCAAAGTTTTCTCTAATGATCTTCCTAGAATTCTTCCCGATAGAGAAATAATTTTGGGATTGATCTTCTATCGGATACTTGTCCTATTTCTATTCCTCCTTATAGGATGGCTCCGACTAAACTGAAAGAATTAAGGGAGCAGTTAAAAGATCTTCTTGATAAAGGTTTCATCCGTCTTAGCGTTTCTCCATGGGGTGCTCCTATGCTTTTTCTGCAAAAGAAAGATGGGTCTCTTCAGATGTGTATAGATTATCATTAGTTAAATAAGGTTAGAATAAAAAATAAGTGCCCTTTCCCTAGGATTGATGACCTTTTCGACTAGCTTCAGGGTGCTAGGTGTTTCTCTAAAATTGATCTTCATTCGGGCTATCACCAGTTGAAAAATAGTGAGGTTGATATTCCTAAGACTGTTTTCTGTACATGATATGGTCACTATGAGTTTTTGGTCATGCCATTTGGGTTAACTAATCTCTGCCTGCTTTTATGGATCTTATAAATTAGTTTTTCAGGAGGTTTTTGGATTTGTTTGTTATAGTCTTCATTGATGATATCTTGATATACTCTAAGAGTAAGGAGGATCATGCCAATTACCTCTGAATTATATTACAGACTCTTAAGGACCTGGAGTTGTATGCCAAATTTTCTAAGTGTGAGTTTTGGCTTAGTGCTGTGACTTTTCTCGGGCATGTTATTTCTAGCGAGGGGATCAAGATGGATCCACAGAAAGTTGAGACAGTTAAGAAATTAGCATAGACCCACAACTCCAACTAACATTAGGAGCTTTTTAGGCTTGGATGGGTATTACAGGAGCTTTATGGAGAGTTTTTCATCTGTTGCTGCTACGCTAATGAAGTTAACTCAAAAAAAGTTTAAATTCTTGTGGTACGATGTTTGTGCAGGTAGTTTTGAGAAGTTTAAGGATAAATTGACTTCTACACCTAATTTGACCCTACCCTAGGGTACTGAGGGGTTTATTATGTTTTGTGTTGTATCTCATGTAGGATTGGGTTGTGTTTTAATGCAGCATGGTAAGTTTGTAGCCTATGCTTCCCAACAAGGTTCATAAGAGGAATTACCCGACTTATGATTTAGAGTTGGCGGATGTGGTCTTTGCTTTGAAGATTTGGCATCATTATTTGTATGGGATGCATATGGATATTTATGTAGATCCTAAGAGCTTGTAGTAAATGTTTACGCAGAAGAAATTGAATATCAGGCAGAGACCATGGCTTGAATTACTTAAGGATTATGATAAGAACCTATACTACCATCTAGGTAAAGCTAATGTTATTGTCGATGCTCTTAGCAGGTTTTCTATAGGGAGCTTATCTCAGAGAAAAAGAGAGGGCTAGTGAAAGATATTCACAGGTTGGGTAACTTGGGAGTTTGTCTTTTAGACTCTGAGGATGGAGGAGTGTATGTTCATAAAATGGTTAAGTTATCTCTTGGTGCTGAAGTAAAGGAGAAACAAGGTATGGATCCTATACTTATGCAAATTAAAGTTGATGTGGGTCAGCAAAAGGTTATGACTTTTGTGATTAGGGGTGATGGCATTTTGAGGTATCAAGGGAAGTTGTGTATTCCTGATGTAGATGGGCAGCGAGAAAGGATTTTGGTTGAGGCTCATGAGTCCATATATGAGTTCATCTAAGTTCCAAAATGTATATAACTTGATGGAAGTCTATTGGTGGAATAATATAAAGAGAGATATAGAAAATTTTGTTGCTAAATGTATGATTTGTCAACAAGTTAAGGTGAATCATCTGAGGCCTAGTGGCATATACCAAGAGATAGAGTTGCTCGTGTGGAAGTAAGAGATGACCAATATGGACTTTTTTATGGGTATTTTGTGATCTCAAAATCAGTATAATTTTATTTGGGTCATTGTCGATAGAATGACTAAGTCTACTCACTTCTTTCTTGTGAGGACTAACTATTCAGAAGAGGATTATGCTGAGTTGTTCATTCATGAGATAGTAAGGTTTCATGGGACCCCTGTTTCCATCATTTTAGACCGAGGTACGCAGTTTTCTTCTCACTTTTGGAGTTTAATTTAGAAAGGTTTAGGTACTCAGGTGAACCTTAGAATATTTTTTAACGCTCAAATGGATATAAAAGTAGAATGTATGATTCAAACTTTAGAGAATATTCTAAGGTCCTGTGTGATTGATTTAAAGGTAGTTGGATTGACCATTTGCCTTTTATTAAGTTTGCTTACACCAAAAGTTATCATTCTAGTATTCAGATGGCTTCTTTTGAGGATCTTTATGGTAGAAAGTACAGGTCTCCTATTGGATGGTTTGAGGTGGGTGAAATGAGATTATTTGGCCCTGACTTGGTTCACCAATCCATAAAAAGGTCAAGGTGATTTGAGAAAGACTTAAGACTTCTTATAGTCACCAAGAGTCTTATACGGATATAAGGCGAAGGGAGTTAGAGTTTTAAGTAAGTGATTGTGTGTTCTTGAAAATGTCTCCTATGAAAGGAGTCAGGAAATTTAGGAAAAAAGGAAGCTATGACCTCATTATGTTGGTCCATACTAGATTGTGAAAATATTGGTAATGTTGCTTATGAGTTAGATTTACCAACGAGTTTGTCTTCGATTCATCGCATTTTTGATATGTTCATGCTGAAAAAGTGTGTGGGCGATCCTTCTTTGATAGTACCTGCAGATGATATTGGTGTTACAGATTTTTTATCTTATGAGAAAGTCCCGGTTGAGATATTGGATAGGCAAGTTCGTAGATTGAGAACCAAGGATATAGCTTCGGTGAAGGTTCCATGGAGGAACCAAAAGGTGGAAGAAGCTACATGGGAAACTGAAGAAGATATGACAGCTAAGTACCCATTCTTGTTTCCTAGGTTGGATGAAAGTGCTTAAGGTATGCATTTTGATACTCTCTTGTCGCATTTCGAGTTTATCATTTGATTCTGATGTATTCTTGCCGTTATCATGCTCAAAAGTCCTAACTTCTCATTCAAGGACGAATGATCCAAAAGTGAAAAAAATGTGAGACCCCGTAAAATTTCAATGATTTTAGTTTTGACCTTCCCGCATGCATAACGTTGATTTTTGTATTGAATTATAATGTAGGATGTTAAAAGGTATATTGGAAAAGTTTTAGAATTTTTTGGAAGGGTTCGAGGTCATTTCAGGACCTCGAGGTAGAAAGACTTTGCGATAGTAGCATGCCACAAGATTAGCCAACGCAATAAAGGCATGGCATGGAAGATAAGCTCCGCAATAACAGCATGCCACACTGCTATGTTAAATTTGTCTAGTTTTATTTTTTTTCACTTGGGATGAGGGGCTTTTGGTTTTCTTACCCATTGGGTGACTTTTAAACACTTGGGTGACCCTTTTTCTTCAGTTTTCATGATCAAAAACATTACTTTTTCTCTCTAACTCTAAACTCAAGAACATTTAATGTTTTGCAAAAAAATCACTATTATTGGCACCAAACTTTGATTTCTCTTCAATTTCATTTATATTTCTGTCATGTGACTCTTTTCCTAACTTGTATTTTACATTAAGACATTAATTGATTGTATTTTCTTGTGATTTAAAGTGTGAGTTTAAAATTGGGTTGAGAAATTTCGGTTGTTATTGTTTAAATTACTTGTCTCATGTTTTAAATTGATTATTCATGCTTTAAATTGTTGATTTTGGGATTGATTTGATACATTATTCAAATGGTTGGAATAGAGTGACATGAGTTCACCAAATTTGATGGAATTTTGGCTTGATAATGGCATTAATGTAAGACCCCGTAAAAAGTCCTAGTCTAATTCAGTCCTATAGGGCATGAAAAGAGGTCCCAAACTTAGAAAAATTCAGCTAAGTCTTCACACTTAGTTTCTTTTTGGGATTGATATTTCAATGACATTATTTTTTATCTTTCCGGCCTTGGATTGTCGATTGTTCAGTTGATTCGTGATCATAGATGTTAATAGGTCATATCGGGTGAGTTTTGAAATTTTTGGACTAGCATAAGGGTAAGTTTGGATGTCCAAAACGGTAAGGTTTCATGATAAGCTCACAACGTGAGATCAAGTCCCCGTTTCTAGGAGTTGTGTCGTGAGGTCTATTCCCTGTTTCTGGGTATTGCAACGCGAGTTCTATTCCCCATTTTTAGGAGTCACAATGTGAGGTCTCTTCCCATTTCTGGGAGTCGCGCCTTGAGGTTCATTTACACGGGAAAAGAGACCTAGGGGTAGTTTAGTCCTTTTTTCCCCACCTAAATTAGCTAAAACACGAAATTAAATACCAAATAGGGAAAATTGTATTCATTATTCACTCAATACTCTCAAGAACAAGCCCTAGTTTCATCAAGCTCAAAAATCAAGTCTAAAGAATTCACCATAATCTTCACAAAATTAATAATCAAGGTATGTTAGGTGTTCATCCTTGGGTTTTCTTCCACCCTTGGAGTTCAAGAATCTATTTTAAAATTACAAGTTTATTGATTCATGAATTTACATATGCAAATTTGGGTTGTATTCATGTTTGTGTTGTTGTATAGGTTTCAATTCAAGATTTTGTTATAAGTTTCAAGAACCTAAGATAGTGTGTATATTGATTTATGTAATTCCCATGTTACAATCCTTGAAATTGAAAGTTTAAGTTGTAGTCATGATGCTTATGTGTTGTTCATTATTATGTATAACAATCATCCTTCTCAAGTGTTAGATAGAATGTCCATGTGAATTGAATAATGTAATCATGACATATTAGTATGTGTCCTCATTCATGTATAAGTTCATGGCCTTCAGGTGTTTGGCAAATTGTCTTAGTGAATAAATTGTGAACAATTGACTATTGCTATGCTTTCAAGAAGTACTGTGTTTTACCTTTATACTATCGAGTCCTGGGGGGTATTTATTACCCGAATTCTAGCTGTTTACTTAGTCTCAGTAGAAATAGAATAGATCTAGTAAAAAAGGTCAAGAACAATAATTCTCAGTCAGTAACAAAAATTAGTGAACTCAGTCCAGTGCAATCAATCAACACGATCAGTGTCAGTTCAGCCAAGCTTTGTACAATCTAGTGATCAATGTATATTAAGTTGGGAGTAGGATTCAACACTGAGCGAACCTAGGGATGGGGACATTCTTTCCAGCAGAGGGTTTGAACCTTAGTAGTAGTCTTTGTGTTGCAGAACTATATAGCCAGCATAGGGTAAGACATCCTCCTGTAAGACTAGGGTTAATGCAACCATATATATGATTTGTGAGTCTTTCTACCAGATTAGGGTTGCCCTGATATGTTTAGTATCCCTTGGAAAGGTTCTAACACCCTTTCAACTGGGGTCACAGGTTAGACCCCAACTCAGTTTATGATCGGGGTATGTCGGTTAGATGAACACTCTCACAGTTACAGTTTCAGTTTTAGACTTAGTATAGATCTCAGTTCTGTTATACAGAATCAGGACTGTCAGAAATAGTTACCCAATTATCAGTAATACAATTATCAGTAAACTCAGATATTAGTTACTAAGTTATCAGAACTCAGTATTCAATTTAAGTATAATTTACAGTATACATGTATAATCAAAGTCTTGCATAATCAGTAAGAACAACAGTTTTAGTTACCCATGTACTCCTATTCAGTTATATACATATCATTTAGTCAGTTATTGTTCATGCATATGAATCCATGTATCTCACCCTATCTCACTTAGCATACCAGTACATTCAAAGTACTGATGCATACTCTTTCTTTTATGCTATGATGTCTTATATCATAGATTCAGACGCATGAACTCCTGACCGTACCTCGCAACTCAGGTTATCAACAGCAGATATAGTAGTGAGTCCTTATATTTCGAGGATAATGTCATTTATATCAGTATTCTAGCTAGTTCAATAGTCGAAGTTAGTTGGGGACTTATCCCATCAACTCCACATTCAGAAAGTTCAGTTATAGGCTTTTCAGATTAGACTCGTTTAGACAGTATTTAGTTTTCAGTATTATTATCAGTACATTTAGTTATTCTTCCAGTATTTTGAGAACCTTATGGTATTTTCAGTTATACTCTGTATATATATTCAGTATTATTATTCAGTGCTCACAGCAGGTACCAGTCATGGGTTATCTTGTGATCCTTTAGGTTGTAAGCACCATATGACATCAGGGTGCATGCTCGAGGCATTATGATAATGCTCAAATTACACCTCTTTTACAAGAGAGTAAGCTGTCGTTGTCAAATATATAACCCAACTAGGTTAGGGTCGAATCCCATAGGGAATATGGTGCTAATTAAGTTGTATGCAAATTAGTTGACTTTTAATTGTTTGATTCCGTAAAATAAATAGGGGGATTTGGTTCAGCTCATAAATTAATGGTTTCAGTTTAACAAGATGAAATATGTGTAGTAGTATTCAAATTCAGAGAAATAGCAAACTAGGGTTATGTCCACCTTGTAGTTTTCAATGCTTTCTAACTATGGGCTTTACGAATTCATACAAACATCGTGCTTACAGAGAAACATATTGAATTTAATAACATAATCCTAGTGTTTCTCAACCATCAAGGACTAATTAACTTTAGTTCTCTCGAATCAAAAGTGTTTACCAAAAACAATACGAAATCTCCAAATAGTTAATCCTGCTAAGGCATTAACTTATGAACTAGGGGTTGCTAATCCTATTTTCTTGTCACTACTCTCCTTTCCAAACATCAACTTTTCTTTTAAAAAAATTGTGTTTTAAGGTATATCCTTGATGTTTGCAACCACGAGAATTCAAGATAAGCGAAGAGAGTATGATATAAACAAGTCAATGCATAATGAATTGAAAACCCTAAGTGATAGATTGTATGCTACAAGGCTTCCATAACGTTAACTAATAAACTTAGATACTCATGAATAAAACGAAAAGCATCATAAATATATTCATCATACCAAAAACTAGAAGAAGATCTTGGTGTGTGAATCGTGAAAACAAAAGAGAAAATGTTTTTTTCTCTCTCCAAGCTAAGCCGCCACTCTCCTTGTTTAGAATAATACAGAATAATCAATCCTCCTTAAAAATTCAGCATTAAGCTTTTTAGTAATCTTTTCTCTCATAATTGTCTTCTAGGTCCCTGAACTAATTATAAATGACAAACTAGTCTTGGACAGTTTCTAGGTGCCATATTTGGTCCAGATTGTAGTTTATAGGCGCCACATTTGGTCTAGGTTGCTACTCTCTCTTATGTCATATGCCATCCGCATTCCATAGTCCCATAATGTCTTCATCTACCTCATTAATACCTAAAATCATGCTAATCACATCGGTTAGCTCAATTACATAGAAGTAGAGTAAAAACATAAGAACCTAGGCACTTTGTTCTCTAAACATAGCTAAAATTTGGATAAATTATGGTGCTTAGGCGTATAAATACACCCAAGATCACCACCCCAAACTTAAAATTTTTTTCGTCCTCGAACAACATAATCCATTTATATATACTACACAAGCCTTAGCACCCACAAAGGAAGACAAGATGCTCAAATAGGCTCATATAACAATTATGAACAAGAAGTAGATTCAGAATCATTACTAGAGGCAACCTACCCTCAAGGATAGACTCATTAAGTTAGCAATTTCATGCATATCATTTAAGCATAGAAATCTTATAAATTACCTTACCTTCATCAACCATGTGCCCTCACAACAAGAAAGTTACCTATAATCACTCACAATCATGCAATTTCTAACAAAATGGGTACAAGAATCAAGTTGCGCTCACTCTCACAAAGAATTCTTAAATTACAACTGATGACAATATGCTTGCCTTTAGTGTAATACTCCACTAATATCAGAATGCTAAGATTAGGATCATATAGGTCTTTTACGGGTTGTAATGCAGGCTAAAGGATGGGTAGGAACTATTTTGGCCAGAAATAGTGAATATATTCCCTAAGTGCTTTAATACACTACATTATGCAATCAAAACCAATCTCTAACTACCAACTTCCACTTCTACTATCTTCACAGATTTTCTTTTCACCCCAACTTATTAAGCTCAATTAATAACACTATGGTGGGAGTATGCAACCCTTTCAACTATATATATATATATATATATATATATATATATATATATATATATATATATGCACCCTTTTCATGTTACGAACCCCTATAATAGCCATCCTCAACTTAAGCAATTTACCTTAGTTGAGGTGCACAATGTCCAAGAAGGATCAAGGCCAAAACAGGTCCATTGTAAGATGTCCGGGATAAAATTTTGAAATTTTTAAACAATTTTAGCTACTCCTAACCACATCAATTGCTCACGCTAATAACTAGACTTTAGGGCATCAATTTCACCCTTTTCCTTTTATTATCAAACTCCTAACTCACATTGATTTTACATTAAAGCGCTTAGGATATTTTGGATCAAATTATGGTCTATTAAAGAACGGAATAGGCTACATATAAGACTAACAAAAGAACAAGCTAAAGGCTCAACGGGGCTAGCTAAGATAATGTACAAAGGTAGGTTAAAAGAAGGTATGAACAATGGCTATCAAAGAAATGCCTAAATCATATCCTAAACTCACAATCTTTATTTTGCTTTGCACACACACCAGGCAAGTTCTAGCATCAGTTGCAATAAGGAATATACAATAGTCTTACACACTCATGGCATATGGTCAACTCAATTAGGAGCAGTATAGATTGTCGACCCAATAATTACATGAATTCAAATAAAACCAACAATAACAACAAGAGTCACAACTAGAGCCTAGGTGTTTCAAACATAATGATCCATCACATACTTATGTTATAATGTCATGTGACCCACAAGAACAGTTACATGCAATTAAATGACTAATTTTCTCTTAAGACGGTCGTCATCCATCCATCATCAAGAAAAGCACCTAATTATGACTACATAACTAATAAAATAAACAAAATAGCTAATCCTATCACAGAAAAATATTTAGGAGAAGGCCCTATTTTCTTACACAATAAGTAGAAAAGTACCCAGCCACCCCACACTTAAGCTCAGCACTGTCCCAACTGCAAATAACAAGATAAAGAACCTAGCTAGTAGTACTTCTCATCCACATTAGGAGTCATGCCACCTGCATGGAGATCATCATTGGAGTAAATAGTAAAGTTATTTGGTACTATTTTCTTACAAAACAAGTAGCAAAGTAACCATCCAGTAGGCATAGGCAATTGGAAATATGGTGCATACCCTATCGCCTATATGAGGTAGTGAGCATAGGCAATGGTATAAGCGGTGCCTAACCTATCGCCTATGTTGACATAGGTGCCGCCTAAGCTATCGCCTAAGTGAGGCAGTGGGCATAGGCAATGGTATAAGCGGCGCATACCCTATCGCTTATATTTTCATATGCGATGCATAAGGTATCACATAGTTGGTCCAGTGAGCATGTGCAATGGGATGTGTAGCGCACTCTTGGTCGGAAAGGTTCATACCGTGGGGGAAAAACCCCCATCGAGGTCAGTGGTGGGCTTCAGGATCGGACCTATCAGCCCGATCCCTACGCTACCACCACATACCTCATTAAAAGTCACAAAATAGAGTTGCACCGCGAAACTTTTTAGGTCGGATTAACATAATTCGAAGCGCGGCTCTAATACGAATCATACTTGAGTCTTACATATTTGACCACTCCAAGTTACCTATAATGTTCCCATCACTCCTAAACTTACCACCATTGACATGGCTCGCTTCCAAATCAAAATTGGTACTAATCTTCTCCATAGTACTTCGTGCACCTACACTTAATCAAAAACAACAAAAATGATTAGAAAAATGGGTTGCCTCCCACCAAGCGCCATACTTTCGATCGTGGCTCGACTCTTCTTTTTGTATTTTTGTTTAATATAATAAAGTGAAAATAAAATCATGGGTTGCCTCCCATGAAGCACCTGATTTAACATCGCGGCATGACTCAACCAACTTTTTCCTCCACCTTGAGGATATGAATTTCACCCCCAAAATCGCATCCATCTTTTTACCTCGCTCATACGGGGGTGGTGCAGAAATCAAGAAATAGGGTAATGGATGATGCGTGGTAAACAACTCGGTCTTAAAGTGAGGTGTGTTTTTATATTGCTTATCAAGTGTAAAATAAAGAATATAGGATTCTTGGTCCTCATATTCACACTCTTCCACTATTTTAGATGAATCTAAGGATAAGATATCATCTAAACATAATGTGAAAAAAATCTTTGAGTGAGGCCCAACTAATTCTACTTCAAAATTTACATTATCTACTACACACTCACTTTTACTTACCTTCTCGACATCTTCACTTGGAATTGGGCTAGAGTCTTTATTAGAGATTTTCTTGGTTTTTTCTTTTACCTCTAGCACCAAGTCGCCAATCTTGGCATCATCTCTAATATTTGGTTTGGTTGGTTGGGAAGTCATTGAGGGTTGCTCAACATCAATATAAGGTTTTAGCTCTTCATTTTCACACTCTTCCATTATGTTAAATGATTTCACAGACAAGATATCATCCAAGTATATTGGTGAAGATTTCTTTGAATGATTGACCTATATATCCATCTCCTCATGAATGATTGGCCTCATGAGTTGATGCATATCACATATGATGTCGTATGTTTCTTCCTGGAGATCCAACATTTGTTGAAATATAGCTTTAATGCCACTCCTTCCGGTGCTTCGTTCTTCCTTTTCTTGATCATAAGACCTGTTAAACTAAAAATAAGAACTAAAATTTGGGTTAGCACAACGGGGGGAGGGTGAATTAGGGCAATCACTCTAATGTCCATCTTGATCACCACATAAAGAACAATCATACTCCCTGTAGGATGGAGATGGTGCACACATCTCTCTCTGGGGAGCATATCTACAATCTTGCCAAAAGTGAGGTCCATCACAATATGGACATGGATCATCAAGATAAGATTTCCAACCACCAAGATCATGTTCATTCCATGATGCCACAGTAATAAGTAAACTAAAATAAAAATCTACCTAACACAAGAAATAAAAAAAAACTAAAAACAAATATTTACAAGTTTGAATTCACGCAAGTAGGCTAAAATTCCAAACCAACTCTCTTAAACGTAAAATTAAAAAAACTTGACTAGCAGTCAGTTAACACACATAAACTCAATCGACAACCGTATTCACCGGCAACGGCGCCAAAATTTGATAACGCTCAAATTACATCTCTCTTACGAGAGAGTAAGTGGTCGTTGTCAAATATATAACCCAACTAGGTTGGGGTCGAATTCCATAGGGAATATGGTGCTAATTAAGTTGTATGCAGATTATTTGACTTTTAATCATTTGATTCCATAAAATAAATAGGGGGATTTAGTTCAGCTCACAAATTAATGGTTTTAGTTTAACAAGATGAAATATGTGGTTATGTCCACCTTGTAGTTTTCAATACTTTCAAACTATGGGCTTTACAAATTCATACATACATCGTGCTTACAGAGAAACATATTGTATTTAATAACATAATCCTAGTGTTTCTCAACCATCAAGGACTAATACACTTTAGTTCTCTCAAATCAAAAGCGTTTACCAAAAACAATACGAAATCTCCAAGTAGTTAATCCTGCTAAGGCATTAACTTATGAAATAGGGGTTGGTAATTCTATTTTCTTGTCACTACTCTCTTTTCCAAACATCAACTTTTCTTTCGAACAAGTTGCATTTTAAGGCATATCCTCGATGTTTGCAACCACAAGAATTCAACATAAGCGAAGAGAGTATGATATAAACAAGTCAATGCATAATGAATTGAAAACCCTAAGTGATAGATTGTATGATACAAGGCTTCCATAACGTTAACTAATAAACTTAGATACTCATGATTAAAACAAAAAGCATCATAAATATATTCATCATACCAAAAACTAGAAGAAGATCTTGGTGTGTGAATCGTGAAAACAAAAGAGAAAATGTTTTTTTCTCTCTCCAGGCTAAGCCACTACTCTCCTTGTCCAGAATAATACAGAATAATCAATCCTCCTTAAAAATTCAACATAATCTTCACAAAATTAATAATCAAGGTATGTTAGGTGTTCATCCTTGGGTTTTCTTCCACCCTTGGAGTTCAAGAATCTATTTTAAAATTACAAGTTTATTGATTCATGAATTTACATATGCAAATTTGGGTTGTATTCATGGTTGTGTTGTTGTATGGGTTTCAATTCAAGATTTTGTTATGAGTTTCATAAACCTAAAATAACATGTATGTTGATTGATGTAATTCCCATGTTACATTCCTTGAAATTGAAAGTTTAGGTTGTAGTCATGATGCTTATATGTTGTTCATTATTATGTATAACAATCATACTCCCCAAGTGTTTGATAGAATGTCCATGTGAATTGAATAATGTAATCATGACATGTTAGTATGTGTCCTCATTCATGTATAAGTTCTTGGCCTTTAGGTATTTGGCAAATTGCCTCAGTGAATAAATTGTGAACAATTGACTATTGCTATACTTTCAAGAAGTACTATGTTTTACCTTTATGCTATGAGTCTTGGAGGTATTTATTATCCAAATTCTAGGTGTTACTTAGTCGCAGTAGAAATAGAATATATCTATTAAAAAGGGTCAAGAACAATAGTACTCAGCCAGTAACAAAATTCAATGAACTCAGTCTAGTTCAGTCAGTCAACATGATCAGTTTAGTTCAGTCAAGCTTATTATAATCTAGTGATCAGTGTCTATTCAGTTGGGAGTAGAATTCAGCACCGAGCAAACCCAGGGATGGGGTAATTCTTGCTAGATGAGCATTTGACCCTTAGTAGCAGTCCTTGTATTACAGAACTACGTAGCCAGCGTAAGGTAAGACGTCCTCCTGCTAGACTAAGGTTGACACAGTCGTATATATGATTCATAAGTCTTCTTACCATATTAGGATTGACCCGGCATTGTTAGTATCCCTTGGCAAGGTGTTAACACCCTTCCAACTGGGGTCACAGGTTAGACCCCAACTCAGTTTATAATTGGGGTATATCGGTTAGATGAATACTCCCACAGTTACAGTTACAGTTTCAGTTTCAGACTCAATATAGAACTCAGTTCAGTTCTATAGAATTAGGACTGTCAGAAATAGTCACCCAGTTATCAATAATACAGTTATCAGTAAACTCAAATATCAGTTACTCAGTTATTAGAACTTAGTATTCAGTTTCAGTATGATCTCAGTTAAAGTATACATGTATATGCACAATCTTTCATAATCAATATGTACAATAGTTTCAGTTACCCATGTACTCTCATTCAGTTATATACATATTATTTAGTCAGTTATTTTTCATGCATATGAACCCATGTATATTAGCCTATCTCACTTATCATACCAGTACATTCAAAGTACTGACGCATACTCTTTCTTTTGCACTATGATTTCTCATATCATAGATTCAGATGCACGGGCTCCTGATCGTACCTAGGAGCTCAGGTTGTCATCAACTGATACAGTGGTGAGTACTCATATTTTGAGGACAAAGTTATTTATATCAGTATTCTATCTAGTTCAGTAGTTGGAGTTAATTGGGGACTTGCCCCATCAACTCCACATTCAGACAGTTCAGTTAGAGGCTTTTCAGACTAAACTAGTTCAGACAGTATTCATTTTTCAGTATTATTATCAGTATATTCAGTTATTCTTCCAGTATTTTAAGAACCTTATGGCATTTTCAATTATACTTCAGCATATATATTCAGTATTATTATTCAGTGCTCACAACAGGTACTAGTCATGGGTTAGCTTGTGATCCTTTAGGGTTGTAAGCACCGTGTGATGTCCAGGGTGCAGACTCGGGGCATTACAATTAACCTCAACCCACCTTGTAAATTAGATTTTGAATATGAATAAAATTGCACAATTTAACTTGTCTTTGGAACCTATCAAATTACATTAAAGCATAAATGAATAATAATGGATTTGTATGACCTTGGTGGCCATGGCTTGAATTTTAAATGAAAATTGAGAGTCAAATGGTTGTATGGATTGGGTTGACATAAATTGAATTAGCTGGCAAGTGTAATGGTATGACGATACAAAGTTGGAAAATGACAAAATGAAAAACTCCTGAGTTAATGGTAGGTTTATGTGTAACTATTTTAATTTTGGCTTAAAGGATATTGTGTAGCTCAGTGTGAAGGTGTAGGTCCCGGGGGGGATCAACACTGAAAATCACGCTTGTCGGTGTTGGGGATCCATGTGACCCTGTGTTTGGCGCACACATTATATATATTTTGGGAAGGTAAAATCTTGATGTTTTTAGCCTTTCCACGGTTTTTCTTCGGTTCATGCGGCTAGCACTCACTGGAGCCCTTCCAACAGGGGGAGATGGACCCCATAAATGCCTTTAGGATGGTGTGAGCTACATAGTTCAAGGTAATACTTTAAATCTCATTTTCATGGCCCTTGTCCCTATCCCGTCATCCTATATAGATATATAAATGAATGTGATGCATATGGTTTATGACAGGATTTTGATTATTGCATTATTTTATCCCTATCCCCCGAGTTATATGCTAGTGCTTGCCCCACTGACCATACCCGGACACTGCATCATTTCATGATGTAGGTTTGGAGAACTTTTTTGTTGCTCCTGTGTAGCATTAGGTGGTCGAGTACTCTTGTTGATCAACTGTAAAGTGGTGAGCCTCCATCCTTCGGAAAGCCCTGTCATTTCACTATTCTTTCTTTATTGTAATAGTACCTTTACATTCTTTTTGGTCATAGTTAGGGGAATATCCCAACTTAATTGGTATTCTGATTTAGAGGTTTTTAATGGACAAGTGTGGATTGTTTATTTGTTTGAACTCTTAGAATTATCATTTGACTTATATATTTTTACTATTATTTTTGTTGGTTTCTGTTGTTTATTATTATGGTGCTCTTGAGGTAATGCAAAGGAGGTTGTCTCCTGTTCATGGTGAGTTTGAGATTACGTGTTACGGCCAAGCCCAGATTTGAATTGTGATAGTAAATTTTACCTTTTTTCTTATTTTTTTCATTTGTTATCATTCAGGATGGAACAAAAGTGACAAACTGATCATACAATAATCAAGTAATGTAGATAAAAAGTTAATATCTGTATGTCAAGTAATGTAGATCACCAATGTGCCACTATGTCATTTAGATCCATAGTAAGCCTTTTACTAGACTCAAAATTGGAATGGATCAAGAAGCCAAGTGTGCCGACCACCAAAACGCTCCCCCCTACAAAATGGATTCAAGCAAATGTTTTTTTTATTATAAATTGCTCATATCAGTTAAATCTAGTATAAGAAA
>NW_025892519.1:31440-40447 GCF_002878395.1 Capsicum annuum
TAGTAGTCCCACAAATCTTCTATCCGAAAGAAAAACAATATTCGGTCAGGACATGCCCCCGACCATATCCAAAACCAAAGTCTATGAAATGACCAAAGTATGTAAGTAAATCCATGACATAAAATAGAGCCTTTTGGAGTATGGAATCTCACCACTTCAATCCAACACGAGATGATCCCAAATCCGATCACTGGGAAGGAGGAGTAAAATGGACAGTTTTTGCATCGCGTGGGGATATAGAGCCCGAAGATAGGTTAGCGGATGAATGCTAGCATGCACTCAGGATAAGGATAAAATAATGCCAACCTTTAATACCAAGTAAACAACCATATGCATTAACAACCATACACACATATATACATATATATAATCCATGCCGAGAAAGGGAATCGGGTTTAGCATGCCTTTAAAACCAATAACCTATGTATGTATAGCTTAACCATCCTAGAACCACCCATGGGCTATATGGGTCCAGTGTTAGCCCCTGAATGGGCCCTGATGCATGTAGCCGCATGAATTGGAGATACCATTGGAGTAGGTAATTCCCGTGTACCCTTCACTCTCCATGATACATATATACAAGTAAAACTTAGGGGATTCGCATGTACCCCATAAGTATAGTATGTGGTTGCCATGAACAAACCACATGTCGTCAAACATGAGTTTCCAGTGTCCATCCATTGGACTCTCACCTTCATAGTTAGCTATTACACCCTACTACTATTACTCAATTAAAACCATTAGCACACAACCAAACCACCAATTCCATTTATTATTAACCAAGGCTATAAGATATGGTATTGTCATACCGCCTATAGCTTGCAAGTAATGTCCTTAGAAAACCTTCTAAGAAGAAAAGCGATTCTCATGTACCCATAGATTACATTATTAAGTTTGCTAGGGGATTTTCGTGTTCTCCACAAGGCTTTCAATTAAACTAAATCATGAACACCAAAACCTTACCATTTAATTTTTTAAAACCATCCAAACTAATTTAAGTTTCATTAGCAAGTTATATCATACAATAGTTTCAATAAAAGTTCAACAATGTAACAAAGGCACTCTCACATGCATTTTATCAAACACGTTGGGGGCATATAGTTTCCAAAACCAAAATCAAACACCAACTAACCATGCAACCACATGTTCAAACCACCATTAATTTATGAAAACCATAAGTAAAAGACATGGGAAAATCATAAACAATCATTATGACCAAAACCCCCCAAAGTATAATTCAAAACCCAAACATTATCACAATTTATCCCATGAATTTTTTTTATAAAATATGCCTCTAATTGGAACTAACAATGAGGGAGGAGTAACATGCCTTAGATAGTGAAGAATATGAATAGACACCACCCTTGTAAGCCCCAAATTGATTGTATTGAAGAAACTCTAGCCTTCCTTGATGCAAGAGCCTTGAGAGAGATTTAAGAGAGTTTAAAAGTATTTTAAATTGAGAATAGTAGGGTAAAGAATGTCCTAAGAGTGTTTTAAGTCGTGAGTTCATGAGGGTTAAGAGGGAAAATGTCTAGATTACTCCCTAACTTAAATTGTAAACTTTTCCCATAGAAGAATACGACGCCCTCCCAAACTGTACCCTAAGGTACGAGTGGTACCCTTAACTCGTACCCTAGACCTCACCTTAGGCCTCTAAGACTGACTAACATAGGACCACCAAGCCCAATCGTATCCAAGCATATGACAAGTACCTTTAACCCGTACCTTGGTCAAAATAGAATCCTCTAGGCTAGACTTAGAGCATCGTATGACTTAGCAACATACACCTCGTACCCTATCATATATCTGGTATGATCCATTCGTACCTTGGATAGAACCATCCAATCCACACTGATTAAGATATTACTAGGACCTCCTAAACCATACCCTATTATATGACTTGTACCTTCTAGTCGTATGATGTCTAGAAATATTAAGCTTATGAATTTTTCTAAGGACCAGAACCTTAGGTGTTTCATTCCCTGGTGGTGATGCTTCTGATCAGCTACCTCAGGGAGATATCTCTAATGCAAAATTTTATTGGTCCATTCATTTGCTTATTCAGTTGGTGGATTCTTAGTCTCATCAGTTAGATCATGTTGGTTCTGTTTCTCCTACATCTAAGGTCACTCAGGTTAGACAATTTAGGAGGTTGAATCCCTCAACCTTAACCAAATCTGAGGTTGAGGAGGATCCTCATTGATTTATGGATGAGATAAAGAAGATTTTTAGGGTTATGCATGCTATTGATGTAGAGGGTATAGAGTTTATTGCTTATCAGTTGAAAGATATAGCATACCGATGGTAAAAGGAGTGGGAATAGTCGAGAGGTAATGATGCTGAGCCATTAGTATAAGATGAGTTTTGGGTTCCTTTCTTGATTATTTCTTTTCATAGGAGTTGGGGGAAGCTAAGGCTCAGGAGTTTGTGAATCTGAATCAGGATTAGATTATGCCTTGAAATTTTAGCAACTGCCTCATTATGATCTAGAGTTGGTATCTAGCTAGAGATCTAAAATAAGGAAATTTACTTCTTTGTTGTCCCATGAATTGGTATTAGAGTGTAAGTCTACGATGTTAAACAATGATATGGACATCCTTAGACTTGTATTTTATATGCAATAAGTAGAAAATGAGAAAAAAAAATAGGAAGAAATGAGAGAGAGGTAGAATAAGAAGTTCAGATACTTAGAGCAGGGCACGAATCAGAAGAATATGGAATATATGGTAGATGATGGACCAAGAAAAAGAACTAAGAGAGTTCTAAGTTTTATTCATAAGCTAGTTCTCTTTATCCTAAGCCTTCAAGTGATCGTTCTTTTCAGGCTAGTAGTGGTCCTAAGGCACAGGGTGCCTAGTCTCAAGCTAGTGAAGCTCAGTTAGCCCCGGCTTATCCACCGTGTAGATTTTATAGGCAGCTTCATCATGGCTATTATGAGTAGAGAAGAAAATGGTGCTTTAATTTTGGCCATCTTGTTAATGTGCAGGAAGAATTTCCTTCGTCTAGGGTTGCCACTGGGTCTAATAAAGTTTTGGTTGCCACTTTTTCAGCTCTTGCTCCTAAGGATGCTACTTCTGCTACCCGCACTTGCTGAAATTATCTCTAGGCACTTGATACTCATCAAGAATTTAAGGTATCCGAAAATATTGTTACTGGTATGTTATAGCTTTTTTCTCGTGATGTTTACTATTTTCTTATGTGACTCTTTATGTGGCTGTACACTTTAGTTTTGGTCCTAAAAATATTTCCAGTCCCTTTTCTGTGTCTACTCCAATAAGTGATTCTATTGTTGATAGAAGAATCTATATGGGTTGTGTAGTGTCTATATTTTATAGGGAAACATTGGTGAATTTGATAGAATTAGATATGGTTGACTTTGATGTTATCTTGGGGATGAATTGGATTCATTCGTGCTATGATTCTCTGGATTGTAGGACCTGAAAAGTCAGTTTTCAATTTCTTAATAAACCAATGATTGAATGGAGGGAGGGGGGGTGGAGTTCCTTAATACCCAAAGGGAGGTTTATTTCGTATGTTAGAACTCAAAAATTAATTTTTAAAGGGTATTTATATCATCTAGTTTGGGTTGGGAGGGTCTCTCTCTTTTCAATTGGTCCCTGTGGTTAATGAATATCCTTAAGTATTTTCTGATAATCTTCCTAGAATTTCTCTCGATAGGAAAATAAACTTTGGGATTGATATTTTATGGGATACCTGTCCTATTTTTATTGCTCTTTATAGAATGGCTCCAGCTGAATTAAAGGAGCTCAAGGAGCAATTAAAAATATTCTTGATAAGGGTTTCACCCATCCTAGTATTTCTCCATCGCTTGTTCATGTACTTTTTGTGCCTAAGAAAGATGGATCTCTTCGTATGTGTATAGACTATTGCCAGTTGAATAAGGTGATAGTGAAGAATAAGTACCCTCTTTCTAGAATTGGTGATATTTTTTACCTACTTCAGGGTGCTAGGTGTTTCTCTAAGATTGGTATTCCTACGGGCTATCCTCAGTATAGAATTTGGGAGGTTGATATTCCCAAAACTACTTTTTGAACCCGATATGGCCTTTATAAGTTTTTGGTCATGTCATTTGGATTGACCTTTTATGGATCTTATGAATCGGGTTTTCAAATAGTTTTTTGACCTGTTTGTTATAGTCTTAACTGATGACATCTTGGTGAACTCTAAAAGTGATGAGGATCATGCCAACCACCTCTGAATCATATTGTGGACTCTTCAGGATCAGAAACTATATGCTAAATTTTCTAAGTATGAGTTTTGGCTGAATGTTTTGACCTTTCTTGGGCATTTTATTTTGCGAGGGAATTATGATGCACCCGCGAAAAGTTGAGGCAGTTAAGAAATAGCCTAGACCTACGACTCCAATCGATATTAAAGTTTTTTAGACTTGGCTAGGTATTATAGGAGGTTTGTGGAGAGTTCCTCTTTTACTGCTTCCCTGTTGACAAAGTTGACTCAAAAAAAGATTAAGTTTTATAGTCCGACGCTTGTGAGGCTAGTTTTGAGAAGTTGAAGAAAAAGTTTGACTTTTGCTCTAGTTTTGGCCCTACCTTAGGGTTCTGATGGCTTTGTGGTGTATTGTGATGCATCTCGTGTGTTACTGGGTTGTGTTATAATACAGCATAGTAAAGTTGTGGCATATGCTTCCAGGAATCTTAAGGTTCATGAGAGGAATTACTCAACTCACAATCTAGAGTTGGTGGCTATGGTATTTGCTTTGCAGATTTGACGTCTTATTTGTATGTGGTGCATGTGGATATCTATTTAGATAATAAGATCTTGTAGTATGTGTTTACCCATAAGGAGTTGAATCTCATGTAGAGGCGGTGGCTCGAGCTACTTAAATATTATAACACGAGCCTTCACTATCATCCTGGTAAAGCTAATGTTGTTGCTAATGCTCTTAGTAGGTTGTCCATGGGAAGCTTATCGAACGTTGATGAGGAGAAAAGAGGATTGATGAAGCATGTTCACAAGTTGGTTAACTTGGGAGTTCGTCTTTTGGAATCTGAGGATGGAGGAGTAATTATTCAACAAGTAGTCAAATCATCTCTTGGTGTTGAGGTAAAGGAGAAGCAGGCTTTGAATTCCATACTCTTGCAGACAAAGAACGATGTGGGCCATTAAAAAGTTATGGCTTCCGAGATTGGGAGAGATGGCATCTTAAGGTATCAAGGTACGTTGTGTGTTCCTGATGTTGATGGGCTATAGATTTTGATGGAGGCTCATGAGTCTAGATATATAGTTCATCTGGGTTTGACAAATATGTCCCACGATTTAAAAAAAATCTAGTGGTGGAATAATACGAAGAGAGATTTGGCTAATTTTGTTGCTAAGTGTATAGTTTGTCAATAAGTTAAGGTGGAACATTTGAGGCCTGGTGATATGTCCCAAGAGGTAAAGTTGCCCGTATGGAAGTGGGAGATTATTAACATGGATTTTGTTACAAGTCTTCCATCGTCTCACAATTAGTGTGATTCTATTTGGGTCATTGTGAACAGAATGTCTAGGTATGATCACATTTCGCCTATGAGGACTAGTTACTCAAAAGAGAATTATGATAAGCTATTCATTCATGAGATTGTGGAGTTGCATGGTGCACCGATGTCCATCATTTCAGACTGAGGTACGCAGTTCTCTTCTCACTTTTGGCCTTCATTTCAAAAAGTTTTGGGTACTTGGTTGAACCTTAGCACCACTTTTCACCCTCAAACGGGTGGACAAACGGAATGTACCACTTAGAATATGAAGAATATGCTAAGGATTTGTGTAATTGATTTTAAGAGAAGTTGAGTTGACCATTTGCCTCTTATTGAGTTTTCTTATAATAATAGTTATCACTAAAGAGAGGCTCTTTATGGTAGGAGGTGTAGGTCTCTCCTATTTGGTAGTTTAAGGTTGGTGAAACTGGGTTGTTTGATCCTAACTTGGTTCACAAAGCCATGAATAAGGTGGTGGTTATTAGAGAAAGACTTAATATTGCTCAAAGTCGCCAAAAATCTTATGTGGGTGTGAGGCGAAGAGAGTTGGATTTTGAGGTTAATGATTGGGTGTTCTTGAAAGTTTCTCCTATGAAAGAGGTTATGAGATTTGGGAAGAAGGTGAAGCTCGGTCCCAGTTATGTTAGTCTATATTAGGTTATGAAGAGGAATGATAATGTCACTTATGAGTTAAATTTGCCTTTGAGTTTGGGTCATATTCATCATGCATTCCATGTGTCGATGTTGAAGAAGTGTGTGGGTGATCCTTATTTGATTATTCCAGTGGAGGATGTTGATACTTCAGATTCCTTGTTTTATGAGGAAGTCCCGATAAAGATTTTAGATAGGAAAGTTCATCGATTGAGAACTACGGATGTGGCTTCGGTAAAGGTTCTTTGGAGGAACCAAAAGGTGGAAGAAACTACATGGAAAGTTGAAGAAGATACGAAAGTCAAGTATCCATTCTTGTAACTCGCATTGCATGGAAATGCTAAAGGTATGGTTTTCATTCTTCTTCTTGTGGCATTTTGAATTTGTCATTTGGTTATGGGTGTATTCTTTCTTGTTTTCAAACCAAGGGGTTTCCTAACTCCTCATTCAGGGATGAATGGTCTTGGGGAGGTAATGTAACACCCCAGGTTTTGGACTCTAAAAATTTGAGTGTTGATGACACTGCCCTGATCACGACTCAAATGATGTTGCATTTGAGAGTTTGGCATGATATCTTTGTTTTTACACTTTTCGCTTATATTATATTGTTGTGGTTCGGCTTCGTTCTAGCAGCCCTGCCTTGGTTATTGGTGTTATTTTTCTTTCCATATCAGTTTGGGTGATAAGCTTACTTGTCAAGGTTTTCCGCAATAAGTGTCATCATGACCCTTCATTTTTGGGTTGTGATAATTTATAGGTAAGGAACTCTTCCTTGCAATGAATAGAAAGACGGTGGGTAATAAAAGGGAAAATCAATGGTGTAGAGATTACAAGAGTTACAAGTCATAAAGTGGTAAAATAATGATAGAAGTTACAAAATAACATATGGCCATATTCTTACAACTAACAAATGAGATTAATTGGCATATAACGCCACCAAAATAAGGCATCAATAAAGACAGTAGTGATGCGACACTTTATTTTGTTGCTTTAAAGGCCTCTTGAAAAATAGAAAGAGGAGTAGTTCAGCAGTAAGCAGCAACTTTGGTAACTCAAAAGAAAAGATAAGTAAAGGCACACCAGTGTGAGCAATAATACAATAAAATATTAAAATGCTCAAACTAATCTAGAAGAAGAATTAGAAATACAATTTTGAATCACGTGTTATAAACTAATGATCTCTATATATTAAATAGGTTTTTTAAGATAAATATATAATTTGAACAAAAATTATTGAATTTGATGAAATCTATGGCCAATAAATCTTTTTGATGTGACAGTTGCAAGAACTACAATTTTCACAAGAAATTCAGACAAATAATCTCTTTTTGAGATTACTGTTTAGTACTCCCCACATCTCAAAATAAGAAATTCTAATATACCCTTATACTCCATATACTTAATAGTGTCAATTTTCAAGAGACATTTATTAAATAGAAATATTTTGGTAGCTGCTTACTTTATTTAATAATTTCTTAATGAACATGATTTTTACTAAGACAACACTTATTTTAAGACGAAATAAATATATAATTATTTTTATATATAATTTAGGGACCTTTCAGATAATATGTAAAAGTAGATTGTGGTATCCTCAAGTGTGTATATTCGCCGCATCTTTTCAATAAGTCATGAAAAAAATTTACTTCACATCCGATATTTATACTAAGCAAATGCATACATGTCATATGTTTGAATATAAAATTTGTTTTACTTAATCATACTTAATTAACATATATTTTACTTTATCAAATCACTTAATCATGATAAATTACATAAATTTGATCTAACCACCGGATGTGGTAAGTTTTTACCGTAAGTTGTTGCACTAACCATCATCAATGTAAAAAAGAAAAGAAAAAAAAATCATCAACGTAAGGATAAAATTGAAAAGAATGTCATATAGTAAAATCTCTCTATAGTGGCAGTGTTTGTTCGAGAATTTCATGGTTGCTATAGAGAGGTATTGTTATATATGTATACTGATATTTGATGTTCAAATCTTGTTTCACTATTATAAACTAAAGTATACAAAATTAGAAAAAGTATAATTTAAAAAAGACAAACATTAGTAGTCTTTTCTTCGTGAAAGTATCACCATTTAAATACACTTTTTTTGCCTTTAAATTAGATATTCGTACTTGAAATTTACTGTGTGCATGACATTAATGATGATTACCATAAATATTTTGATAATTTGATTTGTACATAATATATTTCTTATAAAATATCATTACATAATATTTGAGTACGCTGTTATAGAGAGGTAACTTTACAAAGAATGAACCACTATAATAAGCATCATTGTTGTTATATTTAGAGAAGTAAAATATAATATGAAAAATTAATATCGAAAAAAAATCAAATCATTATAATAAAATGTCATTATAATGAGGTGATTTTAGAAAAAGTTTTCACTGTATATCCTGAAATTTCTTTGGTTGTCTTATCTTGTAATGAGCTCGGAATGGGTGCATTAAATAATAGGTGTGAATAAATCTAATGACCCTGAAAATTTAGATCAAATCATCACAAATATTTCCCCGCTTCTTTGTCCATATAGATGCGTACCATCATTCTAAATATACTTGATTTTTCATTTTCTTGTGCATTTAATATATACTATATCACGTATCTTTTATTAGAAAATTATACTATGCATATAAGTCAAATCTTACTTATCGTACATATATATTAAACTTTAAAAGTATCTTTGAATATCGTTATCGAAATTTTTGACTTGATCACTAGTGAATTTATGTTGAAGAAATTCTGAGAAAACAAAGTACACTTAATTTTTGCACTCTTCGGTGTAATTTCTCAAATTCCTACATTTTCCTCTTCGTAAGAAT
>NW_025892519.1:43447-57821 GCF_002878395.1 Capsicum annuum
CAAAGTTTATTTTTAAAATAAAAATTGAAGTTGATTTGAAGAAAAAAATTGATAGAAAAGTAATAATAATAAGATTAGAAACTTACCCAAGTGAAAATGGGTTGAAATCGGGGTTTAAATTGAAGAAATACCATTTTGTGCTTTTTGGGCAAAAATCTCCAATTTTCACTTCAATCCATGTTAAAACATGAAATAGATGATAAAATTAGAGTAAAGTTGTTGAAATAGGCGTTTAGAAGCTTTCCCTAAGATTACAAATGGAATAAATTGCTCAAACGTGTGAAACCCTAATCTCCAAATCTTAAAAATAGAGAAAAAATGACAAAAAATGGGTCGGTATAGGGTTCAAGTCTCCGCTGACCCCTCAGGAATCATCCGAAATCCTGTGAACGTAAATAAAATATGCTACCCTATCAAATTCGATGCTCTGGACTTAATACCGATATCATATTTTCAAAAAAAAAAAACCATTTTCATAAAGTTGACCCCTGAAACCCAAAATCACAACTTTTTGAACTGAGGTTTGAAATGAGATTTAAAAGCCATAAAACCACGCCAACCATGTTACCACCCTAAAATCGACGTTTCAGATCTGCTGATGCAGTCTATTTTGCCATTCTATGCAGTAATCAAAAGATGTTGACTAGAGTCAACTATAAGGCTCCTCAAGCCACCAAAAAACCACAATATCACCTAAATCACACCAAAATGAATCGGGAACCATTCCAATCACCTCCACACTCCAAAAATACCATAATGAAACCAAGGAGAAGGGTAAAATAGGCAATTCACATAGAAACACATATTTTAGATAATTCATAAAAAATTCAAGTCGTTACATCATCCACCATTAAAAATCTAGTCTGTCCTTAAACTAAAGGCAAGAGAAATACATGAAACCATAAAAACCTACAGATAAGAACTACGCATATCAGACTCGACCTCCTAAGTAGCCTCATCTACCGATCTATATCTCCACTGAAACTTAACCACTGAAATAACTCTAGAACGCAATCGTCTAATATCCCTAGACAAGATGGAGACCAGCTCCCCAACAAAAGATAACCTCTCATCTAACTGAATAAACTCCCAATGAATGACATGAGACTCATCCGAAATATAATGGTGAAGCATGAAAACATGAAAAATTGGATGAACAACTGCTAAATTTGGGGGCAAAGCCAACTTATAAGACACATCACCAACAGTCTAAGGAATCTCAAATGGGCCAATATACCTGGGGCTAAACTTTTCTCTCCTCCCCAAACCTCATCACAACCTTCATGGGTGAAACTTGAAGGAAAACATAATCACCAACACCAAATCTCAAGGCACGAAGTTTACAGTCTACATAGCAATTCTTCCTACTCTAAGCCACTTGAAGTCTATCCTAAATGATCCAACCCTTATCCAAAGACTCACGAATCAAGTTCGCACCTTGAGGTCTAATCTCACAAACCTCAAACCAACTAACTAAAGAGCAACAACTCTTACCATTCAAAGCCTCAAAAGAAGCCATATGAATACAGAAATAGTAGCTGTCATTGTAAGCAAACTTCGCCAAGGCTAGATATTTCTCCCACTGACCACCAAAAGCATATCCTCCAAAATCTAGATAGTCCGTTCTAACTAATCATCAATCTGGGGTGAAATGATGTACTAAGATCAACCCGAGTATCCAACCCCTCCTAAAAAGTATTCCAAAAGTGGGATATGAATATTGAACCTCTATTTGAGATGATAAACACTGAGACACCATGAAGACGCACAATCTCATGAATGTATATATGGGCCAACCTTTTGATATTGAAAGAGACCTGAACTAGAATGAAATAAGCAGACTTGGTCAATCGATCCACATGACCCAAACACTATCAAAACCATAAAAAGTATAAGGTAACCCAGTCATGAATTCCATAGTAATTCGTTCCCACTTCCACTCAGGAATGGGTAACTTCTGAAGCAAATTGCCCAATCTCATATGCTCAAACTTCACCTTCTGACAACATAGGAAACGAGCTACAAAATCTTCTACATCCTTCCTCATACCACCCACCAGTAATGTTGTCTTAAGTCAGATACATCTTAGTCACTCTCGGATGGTTAGAATACCTAAAATAATGTGCCTCTTTTAAAACCAATCTAATCCAATCACCCACTCTTAGTAAATAAAATTGGCCTCCAATCCTTAAGACACCATCTGATCAAGTAAGTCTTCCTTAGCCTCACTATTCAACACTTTGTCCCGAATCAATCTCAATCTAACAGCATCAAATTGGTGAACTTAAATTTGCTCCATCAAAGAAGACCTCACCTCTATAAATGTCAAAATACACCTAGGTGTCAAAATGCCAACCCTAACCATCTGTCTAGCTAAAGTATGAACCTCTAAGTGCAATAGCCTCTCCTGGGTCAAAAGATGTGCCAAGCTGCCCATGCTAGCCGACTTGCAGCTTAAGGCATCCACAACTATATTGGCCTTTCTCGGAGATAGAAGACAGTCAAGTCATAATCCTTAAGAAACTCAAGACAATGGCGTTGCCTCATATTAAGATATCGCTGGGTGAACAAATACTAAAAGCTATGATGATCTAAGAAAATTTCACAACATACTCCATATAAGTAGTGTCTCCACAACTTTAAGGTAAAAACAACCGCGCACAACTCCAAATCATGGGTAGGGTAATTCCTTTCATGGGGCTTCAACTGACGAGAAGCATACACAATCACCTTACCCTCCTGCATTAACATAACACGTAACCAAATACCTGAAGCATCATAAAAGATGATAAATCCCATGCCTTCCTTAGGAAAAGTTAAGATAAGAGATAAAGTCAACAAATCCTGGAGCTTTTGGAATTTCACCTCACAAGCATCGAACCCCTAACAAGAAACATTCTTTTAAGTTATCCTGGTCAACGGAGTTGCGATAAATGAGAAACCCTTAGTAAAACACTGATAGTAACCTGCCAAACTAACAAAAATCCAAATATCAATGGGCGAAGTAGGTCTATCCCAATCATGAATTGCTGCAACCTTGGTTGCATCAACCATAATACCCTCCTTAGTCACCACATGACCTAAAAAAAGACAGACTCTAACCAAAACTCAAACTTGGAGAACTTAGCATACAGCTTCTCATTCTTCAACCTCTGAAGCATAATCTGCAGATACTTCTTATGATTGACCTCAATCTTTGAATAAACCAAGACATCATCTATAAATAGAATAACAAAAGAGTCAAGATAAGGTCAAAATACCCAGTTCATCAACTCCATGAACACTACAAGGGCGTTGTTCAAATGAAATAACATAACTAAGAATTCATAATGATCGCACTAAGTTTGAAAAGTTGTCTTCGCAATATCCTAAGGTCTAATCATCAACTGGTGATATCCAAATCTCAAATCAATCTTCAAAAACATCAAAACGCCCTAAAACTAGTTAGAAAAATCATCAATAAAAGAAAGATAATACTTATTCTTAACTGTTACCTTGTTCAATTATCAGTAATTAATACATATACACATAGACCCATCTTTCTTCTTCACAAACAAGATAGATGTATTCCAAGGTGATACACTAGGTCAGATGAATCCCTTATCTAATAACTCTTGCAATTGATCCTTTAATTCCTTCAAATCGGTTGGGGCCATCCTACAAGGAGAAATAGAAATGGGCTTGGTGCCCAACTAAACATTAATAGCAAAATTAATATCTCAATCTAGAGGCATTCAAGGCAAATCCATAGGGAACAAATCCATAAACTTATAGCAACTTGAATAGAATCCAAAGAAGGAAGCAAAGTAACACTAGTATTATGAATAAAGCCAAATAAGACAAACATCTCTTCTCAACCAATCGATGAGCCACAATATAAGATATAACCAATTCGAACTTGAATAAAGTGCACCCTTCCAAGCTATCCTTTGCACACCCGGTGAAGCTAAAGTCATGGTCTAAGCATAACAATATAGGGCAACATGGTAATAAACCAACCAATCTATACCTAAGATAACGTTGAAATTAACCAAATCTAAGACAAGCAAATCTTGCCAAGTCTCAAACCCAACAAAAGTCACAACACAAGATCGATACACTTGGTCGACCACTAAAGAATCTCCTAGGGGTAGATACACGAATACGTATGGTGAAAGGCTCACTAGCAGAATCAAAATCCAAAGAAAAATACGTAGACACATAAGAGAAAGTCGATATCAGGTCAAATAACATAAATGCATATATGAAACAAATGGGGATGATACCTGTGATAATAGCATCAAAATCCTCTGCCTATAGTCTGGTGGGTATAACATAGCATTGTCCACGCCACCTACTGCCTGAGTAGGACCGTGACCACCATCGTAGGCACCACTACCTCTACCTCGTGCTCCTCTTGCAGAACCTCTACCTTTCATAGCTAAAATAGGAGTAGCTTTGAACATACGACGGAGACTATCCTTGTCCAAATGTCCAGTCTTTTCACACATATAGCAAGATCTATGACCCAACTCAATAGGAGTAGGTACGACTGGATCGAAATGACCACTCTAAACTACTAAACTAGAATACACACTACCTAATCTCTTCAAGGCTATCAACACTAGTCTATTATGATATCTAACAAAAACCTCTAGAATTCCTACCTCAAGAAGTGTGGCCTCTAAACTTACCAAAATGGTGCACTTTTTTGGTGCCTCCCTGAGATGCTTGAAGAATACCCTCAGTCATTATAGCATGATGTACTATACTATGAAAAGATTCTCAAAATACAACCATCTGAGTTGTAGCTAATTAAAGAGAGACAACCAACCCATTTACAAACTTCTGAATCTTTAAAGACTCAGTGAAAATATTGACATAGAAATATTTGGACAAGGTATAGAAGTGTTCCTCATACTCTACAATAGTTATAAAGCCCTACTCTAGGTGATCAAACTCATCTATCATCCAATCCCTTAAGTTGTAAGGTTTTAACCTCTTTAAAAGGCCTTAGCAAAGTAATCCTAAGTTATCTTAAGAGAAATATGAGTTCTGCAACTAACAAGCGACCTCCACTAATCTCTAGTAGCATCTCTTCACTGATAAGTAGTATATACAATACTATGCGATTTAAGCAAACCCAAATTATGCAACTTCTCACGACAGTCAATCAAGAATTCATAGGCATCCCCACTCACAGGACCACTAAACTTAGAGGGACCCAAACAAGTAAATATTTCAAACGTCTTGTGATCGTCAAAAAACATAACTGTATTCGCAACAAGAGAAGGCATAGTGAATCTGGCAGGCTAAGACCCCACCTGAGGGAGAAACATAGATGAAGGTTGAACTCTTGACCTTAGAATACCATACTCGGATGTAGATGTTGAAGAAGGAATAATACTTATAGTATACGGAGTACCAAAAGAAGAGAAAGTTGAAATAAGAGAATCCATACTTGGAGCTAGAGGAACACCACAAAAAGACTCTAGTACAAATAGGGATACAAAACTCAGAGATGGAGAAACACCAGGCACACTCAAAGGACAACCCTCTAAATAGGTCAACAAGTGAATCAACAATCCCTTCAAGTGGGGTAGAAGAACTCGGTAGAATAGAAGTAGAACCCACACTACCAACATGCTCAACATGAGGTCAAGAAAGAGTCCTTTAGCACTACTCCTAGATAGGGTAGATCCACATGCCCGTCCACTACCTCAAGTTCATTCGTGACTCTCAACTTACCCTCTAGACTAGGCTCTCTCATCGGATAAAGGATCCACATCTCTCACCTCATAAGATCTAGTCAGTACATCTATACAGAAAAAAGTAAAACATGACTTAGAATATAAGGTATGAAAGAAATCTGCATGATAGGGAAAAAATTGAGGGAAATCTCCTAAGCACATCCTATAGCCTCTTGTAGATAGATACAAATATCTATGTATCAATCCATGAGACTCTATTAGACATCTCATTTTTACACTATTGAGAACAATGAACTTGGTTTCTCTGATACCAATTTGTCATAACCTAAAAAGGATGGGTCATGATGGCACTTGTCGCGGTAAGCCTTCACAAGTAAGCCTACTACCCAAACTATTATAAAAAGAAAACTAATATCAATAACCAAGGCATGGATCCTAGAATGAAGTTGAACCACAATAGCATAATATCAGCGAAAAGTATAAAACCAAACATATCATTCCAAGTTCTCAAACCTTGATGTAACAATGTAAGAATATAACTAGTATAACTCGAAGTCCAAGTACAAATGATATCTAAAATAGGAAAAACTCTGTCTCTGAATACTAATAATGGCATAGTTTAATAAAAAGAGGTTGCAGTAGATTTCAGACACATGAAATCAACTGCTACCTCGTAAAGCTCCAAATATTTCCTGAATAAACCAACATGGTGTACACCCAACCAGAATCTGTACTGAAAGGGTACAGTAGGGGTGAGTATGATCTACTTGTACTCAGTAGGAATCATAGACCGACTGAGCAAAGTAGATAATAAAACATATAAAATACACACTATGGGCATGTAACTTGCAATTAAAAAATATCCCTTAACGGTAGCCCACACCGTATTTATTAATAATTCTATAATACTCACATATATACAACAAAATACAAGAAAGAAATGCAAGTATACATTTATATCATATCCAAGTAGAGAAAAGAAGAGAAAAAATATACATGAACATCAAGTACAAGTTAAGTCTGATAGAACAAATGGATAAATAACAAGTCAAAGTCAGATAGACAATCACAACATAGGAATAATAAGGTAAATGCAATGAAAATGATGATGACGATGATGATATAATACACGAGGTTATCGTACAACCTCTGTATACACCTACGGAGCTAAAACTTTTTGCATAGGAACCACGGGGGGTTCTTTAACTCATACAATCCATATCCATATCTCCTCCCCAGCACATCCTTCGGGGATTTTTTTTAAGATGTCACATTTTCAATTAGAAGAAGTTAGTGTTAAAAGTATTTTCACAGTGGTATCAATATTTCATGAATGAGTATGACATGAGGATGAAATGCTCATAACCAACCAACATGAGTGTTTCCATATCCAACAAGTATACCAACCCATTCTGAAAGAAGTCAAGACATAACCTACCTCAAATGTCATCAATTCATAAGACTTTGATACAAAGCCTTACTCCCTACGAATAGACCATGAATCAACTAAAATAAAAAAAAATATAGAATCTATGCTTCAAAACAAAGTCAACGATACCTAGGGGGGGGGGCATAAATAGCAAAAACCAAAATATCAAACTGAACCAAATTAATTCAATTTTTTGGTTTCGTTTTTCTATATTTTGGTTCAGTGTCCGGTTTATGTTTTTTTATAAATTTGGTATTCAGTTTGGGTTTTGGTTATTGAGTATATATAATTCGTTATTCGGTTTAACCAAATTATTGTACAATATACAGGCTTCACTGCACAGTACAAGGCCTATTAGTATTTAATAATATCCACTGGCCTAATTATTTTAGGCCTAATCGGCCACCCGATGTAAACCAGCCCAAAGATTTAATGGTAGCCTAGTCTCTACTAGATCACAAGATTTACTTCATTTAGCACTTAGCACTTAGCAGTAGACAGTAGTAGCACTTAACAATTGACACTAGCAGCATTTAGCGATGAACGGTGGACACCGAATAATGAGCAATGAACAGCGAACCCACCTGAACGATGAAAGATGGTTAGGCAGCAACTCAGCAATGCAACAGGTATCATTTTGACATTTTCATTTTTTTTTCTTATTATTATTTTTGAGATTTTTTGTTGATTTTCTGATTGCCTGATTCAGTAAATTGATTTTTTTGATTTTGTGAAATATGTTCGATTGTTAAACAGTAAACACTTTTAATTTTATTTTTTTCTTTCAAATTTTACATAGATGGCTGATGAAAGTCGATTTAGTGTGTTTGGTTCAATGGATTATGTACCTAATAATAGTAATGATAACCCAGTTGACACTACGGATGCAAAGAAAAGGAAATAAATGGAAAGTAGATCTATTTTTTGGGAACATTTTGAAAAGATATTTGAAATGGTAAATTAGTTAAAGCAACATGTTTGCATTGCCATCAGAATTATGCTGCTAATACAACTAAAAATGGAACAAGTGGATTGAGACAACATTTGGTTAGATGCAAAATGCATAAGCCTCCACCCACCTCGTCTAGTGGTCAAACATTGTTAAACTTTCAAACAAAGGATTCATGGGGAGAATATTGAAAATTTGAGCAAGAGGTAGTTAGGATAGCTTTAGTTGAGATGATAATTGTAGATGAACTACCATTTAGCTTCGTAGAAAATAAAGGCTTTAAGAAGTTTATGAGTAAATCTCAACCTTTGTTTTGGATTCCTTCTCTTAGAACAATAACAAAAGATTGTTATGATGTTTGTGGTGAATCGAGACTAAGCTTGAAGAAGTCTTTTAGAGAAATGCAACCAAGAATCTGTCTTACAACAGACACACGGACATCGGTGCAAAGGATTAACTATATGTGTTTGACTGCTCACTTTATTGATAAAGATTGGGTACTTCATAAAAGAATTTTGAACTTTTGCCATATCACTAGTCATAAAGGTGAGAATTTAGCAGAGTGTATTAGTAATTGCTTGCTTGATTGGAAACTGGATAATGTGTTCACTATTACTGTTGACAATGCCTCTTCAAATAATGTTGCAGTTTTCGCATTGTCTAAGAAGTTAGATATGTGGGGAACCAATGTGATGGATGGTAAAAATCTCTAAGTAAGATGTATGGCTCATATACTTAATCTAATTATGCAGGATGGTTTGAAAGAAATTGGTCCTTCTATCAAAAAGGTAAGACAAATAGTTAAGTATGTCAGATCCTCTCCTGTAAGAACAAGAAACTTCACAAAATATTGTGAAATGCAAAATATTGAATGTTCTACGATGTTGTCACTAGATGTGCCTACTAGGTAGAATTCCTCCTATTTGATGTTAGAGATGACAAAAAAATTTGAGAAAGTTTTTGACAGGTTCGATCTTTATGATGAAAACTTTAATTCTTATCTTTCTACTGATGTTTGGTAAGATGGTAGTGTTGCAGTTTCAATTCAAAGTGATGATTGGGTCAATATGAGGAATGTGATAAAGTTTCTTGAAAGATTTTATATGCTCACTTTAAAGGTTTTAGGTTCACGGTATGTTTCTTGTAATGTTCATTTTGAGGATATATGTGAACTTGACTCTTATTTGAAAGAGTGTATGACAAGTGATGATATTGAGTTGCATATAATGGTTATGGGGATGAAATAAAAGTTCAAGAATTATTGGGGGATTCCTAAAAAGATGAATAAAATGATTTTTATTGCTTCTGTGTTGGATCCTCGTAATAAGTTTGAGTATGTTAGCTTTGCTCTTGAAGAACTATTAGGGATAGAAATGGGAAAAAAAGTAAATGATGAAGTAGAAACTTATTTGAAGAATTTATTTGCTTTCTATGTTACGAAGTATTCAAAAGGTTCTAAAAATAATTCATCTTCATTTGACTTGTCTGGATCTAATTCATCTAATTCTGGTGTTCCTCAAAGTTTGAACACAAATACTTTGAGAAATAAGCTTCACATGAAGAAAAAGTCAAGAGATTGTGGTAGTATCGGAGGTACTAAATCGGAGTTGGATAAATACCTTGGTGAAAACTAAGAGCCTGTGCTCGAGCCTAGATGTGAATCAGAATGTGAGGATTTTGATATCTTAAATTGGTGGAAAGTTAATTCTCCTAGATTTCCTGTCCTTTCACTGTTGGCTCGTGATGTATTGGTTATTCCGATGTCAAGTGTGGCATCAGAATGTGCATTTAGTACCGGTTGTCGTATTCTTGATCCATTTAGAAGTTCGTTGACTTCTAAATGTATGCAATGCCTCATTTGTGCTCAAGATTGGCTTAGACAAGCGACTAGTCCTATTTGTGTTGAAGAAAATTTGGAGTTTCTTGAGAAACTTGAACTCGGTAAGACTTTTGTATTTTTGTGTGTTTTTGAAAAAAAATAAAATACTTATTTTTGTTGTAGTATAACATATTTGTTAAATTTTCTTTTAGAGATGATAAATAGTGGACGAGAATCTTCCATTGTTGACGTATGATTGTGGTTTGGTAGTACTTAGTAGTGGTGATGATTGGTGAGCTCAATACTTTGCTTGTTTGATTATATCCTTTTATAAATTGTAAGTTATATTCTAATTTTTGGTTTTATGTTGAAGGGTCAAGTGATACCTCCTAAATCCAAAGTTCACTCGGCTATTTGGGAGCATTATGAGGTAATTCAAGACAATGAAGAAGTATGCAAGGCAAGATGCTTGAAATGAGGCTTAATATTCAATTGTCATCCGAAAATATGTGGCATATTGTCTTTGCGCAAACATTTGGAGAAGTGTTATATGAAGTATGAAAGAGGAGAAGAATTTACTCTCTTTAAACACTTATGATGCTTCAACCTAGTTGGTTGAATTTTAACTTTTAAGACTTGTTGTTGCTACTATTTTGTTTATTTGTGGGCTGCTACTGATTTAGCCTTTTAGGCTGCTATTATTTTTGTATTTTATGCTATTACTTGCTACTATTTTAGCCTTTTACGTTGTTATTTTGCTATTATATTTTGTAGAATGAACTAATGGTTGTTACTGCCTACTTGATAAATGTATTTGGCCTATTGAGTATTGCCTATTGAATATTGATGTCACTAGTAAGTGGTAAGGCAAATGTTGATAAGTTAAGTATTGTTGCAATGTTGTTAACTGTTAAGTGTTGAGTATACTGGTAAGTGGTAAGGCGACGAATTGGGGACTTTCTGCCAGCTTTGAAGCTGTTGGTGAGGAAATTGGAGAAGAATTTATGCAGGGACTGATCAAATATTGCAGAAAAAGAAGGCTGATACTGGTAAGATTCCATCCAATTTTTACTTTTTCGTTTATCTAATTCTACTTATTCTTCCATAATATATTGTATACCTTGAATCTCGATTGTGGTAAAACTTGCATTTGGTTGTCCTGGCAGTGATTGCCTAATTGTCTTTGAGTAAATTTACTCTTGTGCAGCTAATTTTTATGTTTGTCGTCCATCTAGGTGCATCATAGTGTATCATGACTCTACTATGGTCTATGGTTACGTATTTGAGCTATTTCTTGTTAGGTCTATAAGATGTGATCTCACATGTCCTAGCTCTCATTTACTGTAGTCCTTCCTAGTTGGAGATTTTTTTTTGGATGGTATATCTTTTTTTCCAAATTTTTTTATGGAATTGAATGGTTTTGCAGAATAAAGTGATCATCTGTACTGCCTTGACTTGTTAGACTTAGTAAAACGTCAGTAAATATTAGAAAATGTGAAGTGCGAGTCCAGAGCTTTAACTCAAGGTAAATGTTAAGGTTAACTCTTAAGGTTGATCTGCTACCACAGGTTAGAAAGCTGGGCACTCTGCTCTGATAGAAGATGGTGCATTAACATGGATTGTTCAGAATTCTAATAAGATAGGCGATCTTCTCAATGATCAGGTGTTATGTTGAACTAGCTATCCATCATTTGGCAGAACTTGGTAAGCAATCTTATGCAAGTTTTTAGTTTTAGAATAATTTCATTGCATTTCTTCTCAAACTATACTTCGAGTTTTATCTGTTCCCTTCTTATTGGAGAGGTCTATGCAAGAGACATGATCAGTAGGGGCGCCCTTTGGAAGCTAATTCGTATCTCAGGTGATTGCTCTCAAGATGACATAAGGTCTCTTGCACGTCGAACTCTGACTTCAAGTCTGACTTCCCAAGCTGAAATGCGACACTCGAGGATAGAGTTATAGCTATCTTATTGGTTTCACTCCAGGGTATTGAGCCAACACTAAATCTTGAAATGTGCTTGCATAATGTACATAAACCAGTTCCTAAAAGGAAATTGCTCATAGTTTTGTATCAAAGGAGTGCATTAAGCAAAGTCCCTCTAGATGAAAAGTAGGTCTAGCAACTGGTTATTAATTATTACTCTCTTTAGCTGGCCTTATGTTTTCTCAACCTCATTCAATTTCAAACTAGCTAAGTAGTTATTCTATAAAGCTATAAATCATTCAGATGTTCCAAATGACTCATTCACTGGGAAGGTAGTAGTACCGTAGTAGTACTAAAGATGCAGTAGTGTGTTGGAAATGAATATGAGGTGTAGTGTGTACATATGTAATGCCATTTTACTTTTAGTTATATGAAAGCATACAAAAATTTTATTCAAAATTCATAAAGTTCTCTCATTTCTGTTGCCAAAAGACTCCATGTTATCTGTCAATATTTTTTATAGTATTTTTTTTCATTTTTGTAAAGAAGAAAATAACTTACGAACATGAGAAAATACAAATCCACAATGTGTGTTTCTTCCTGAAATTTGATAGAACATATTAGATACAGGAAACACAAATTGACTAAGATACTGAATCTCAGAGTTAGAAGGCCCAATTAGAAATTAGCCCATTAAAGAGGCCCAAAACCGAAAAACCAAAATTATTAAATTGAACCGAACCAAACCAAACCAAACTTACATAAACCGAACCTAACTAAATTAGTTTGGTTCGATTTTCGGTACACCTAAATTGAGAACCTAAAATTGAAAAAGCTAAAAAAAAACCGAAACCAAACCGAATTCCTGAACGTCCACCCCTAACGATACACATATTACCAATTTTCTAGTCAGGGTCAAGATGGACCCCCGAAATAGGTTTTCAAAAAAGAAGGACAAAATCATTATTATTTTGTTAAAAACATGTTCCACATATTTTTAGGAGTCAACAACTTAAAACCCAAGAAAAAAATGAGGTCCAAATCAAAGAAAATTAGTTTCAAGCTTCACTGAAAAATCCCCGATATTCATTTTAAAAATCAATAATTAAAGTTGTTTTGAAGATGAAATTGATATAAAAGTAATAATAATAAGATTAAAAACTTACTCAAGTGAAAATGGGTTGAAATCGGTGTTTATGTCGAAGAAATACAATTTTGGGCCTTACGGGCCAAAATTCCCTATTTTTACTTTAATCCATGTTAAAATAAAAATAGATGATAAAATTAGAGAAAAGTAGTTGAAATAGGTATTTAAAAGCTTACCCAAGCTTAGAAATAAAAAAAATTGCTCAAAAGTGTGAAACCCTAAGCTCCAAGTCTAAAAAATGATGAAAAATAATAAAATATGGGTATATATAGGGTTCAAGTCTCCACGAACCCCTCGAGATTCATCTGTAATCCCATGAATGCAAACAAAATATGATAGCCTATCAAATTCAATGCTCTAGACTTAATGGAAATATTAAATTTTTGAGAAAATATGGTTTTCATAAAGTTGACCTCCAAAACCCAAAATCACAATTTTTCAAATCGAGGGATGAAATGAGATTTAAAATTTATAAAACCACACCAATAATGTTACCACCCTAAAATCAAAGTTCCAGATCTGCTGGCACAGTCTATTTTTCTATCCAACGCACAAATCAAAAGATGTTGACTAAAGTCAACTATAAGGCTTCTCAAACCACCAAAAATCATAATATCACATAAATCACACTAAAATGCATCAAAAATCATGTCAATCATTTCCACACTCTAGAAATACAACAGTTCAACTACGAGGAGGGGTAAAATAGTCAATTCACACAGAACACATATTTCAAATAATTCATCAAAAATTCAAGTCGTTACATAAATAGTAACGGTCTTGTATATTTTTCTAAGTATAGGAAACATAGAGTGCATTAAGTTTAAATAAAAGAGTTTATTAGTTGAAGGAATGTGCTTTTTGTGGAGCTCTAAACTCAACTATTGTCCGGAGTTTGTTAGAGTTAAATTTCTGAGTGGGCTGATTTATCCTGGAGGGGACAAATCAAGAAGTTTACTACTGGACAGGTGAAAACATTTGCTGCAGTTGGGCTTAAATTTCCTTAAAGAGAAGGGGATATCCATGCCTCAGCCAAAAATAAGATTATTTTATTTTCTTCATTTTTTGTATCTTCAATTGTAATTATTGTAATATTTCTCCTACAACTTTTAAGAGATTCTAAAGAAACAAATGAAAAATCCATGGATATCAAGTGGGCGATCTTAAAAATTCATTCCAATTCAACAATACTCATTTCAAGAGGTGGAAGGATAAAATACTTTTCTACTTAAATCTTCCCAATGTTTCTTAAGTGTTAACTGAAAAGAATTCATATGATGAACTTATTTCTCTTTAAGAAAAAATTGAAAAGTATGATGGTGACCCCTACAAGTGTTGGTATTTTCTACTTAATTGTCTATCTAATAATTTTTATGATTACTATGATAGAACTTACTCTAGTGGAAAGAAAATTCA
>NW_025892519.1:60821-134316 GCF_002878395.1 Capsicum annuum
GGTGCAAAGTAATTGAAAAATCTAATGTCTTAAGTGTAGAATATCCAATAATAAAAACTGAATTTGAAGTACATGATATGTCTCAGAAAAAAATAAAGAAATTATGATACCCCGAACTTTCTTCAAGCCTAATTTCGTCTCTAGAAGATTAAGGGATGACTTTCAAAGTGAGTAATGTTTAAATCATATAGAATTTTTCTAATTTTGACTTTTTATTGTGTGGAAAATTGAAGTAGCTTTCCAATGATATAAGATTCACTTAAATCCAATAACTGGTCAAGAATTATGGCTAATTTAAGTTCTAGTCGTAAAACACCATCATTATGGTGTTTAGCGCATTGCGGAGAGGGTTTATTTAAAAAAATTTAAATTTCAGTGGGACTCCACGATGGTGGCGCAACACGGAGGACCCCAATTTCATAGTTGTCACTTTCCAGAAGCTCAACACAATAACAGTGCGTCGCGCTAGGTGCCAAAATGGCATTAACAAAGGGGCACCTTGATGGCTCCGCATCGCGGAGTCTGCCTAGTTCACAGTGGTCGTTTTTTAGTGAGACACCACGATAGTGGCGCATCACGGTGGCTACTCAGTTCACAAATATTTCATTTTTCCAGTTCGGTAAGAGTTAAAGGAGGTATTTTGGTCAATTATCTTACCCTCAATCCGTCCAAAACATAAAATTAATGACATAACAAAGCACTTTATGCCCTAATCCTCACTCTCTTCAAAACAAAAATCCTAGTTCATCATACTTCTCCTCCAAGAAACTCAAGATTTCTCCATCAATTCTCCAAATTGAGTCAAGATTCCAAGTTGTTAGTGTAGGAATTCCAAGAACCCTCATTCAAGAGTTTCAATAACATCTCGAACGCAAGTTGTTCATTCAAGTTTATCAATATAAGGTATGTAGGGTTTGAACAAGAACAATCCTTGCGTTCTTGTGCCCCAAAACTTTCTTTAAGTTATAAATTTCTGAATTTTACTATGATTTCCATAAAAATCAAGTTAGGGTTTATACCCATTACCATTATTTGCAAGATTATAAGATTTTCCATGGATTGAGAGTTGAATTATATGATTTTGTTTATATTTCTATGCCTATTTATGAATTTTCCAGATTTTAATTTGAATTATGAATAATTGTGTTATAAAGTATGAATTTTTATGGTGTTTGATATGAAATTGAAGCATGGGCCACTAAGCCTAGTATGTATGTTGAAATTTAAGAATGATCATGATTTAAGCATCCCATGAATAGATATTTTTAGTTATTGATGAAGAAAGTTGATCATTTGAACCAAGCTAAGATAGGAATCCATACTATTCATTCAAGTTATGATTTAAGGCAAAGATAAGCATAATCAGTTTTAACTCTAAACCTTTATGCTATTTTGAAGTGAATTTTCTAAAGTTTTGAGCAATAAGTATGGGAATAGTAGTTAACACCGAGAGGGTATGATTCTGAGGTCTCATGCCTCAGAACTACGAGCCACCGTAGGTTTCTAAATTTCCCCAAGTGGGTTAAGATAATGATCACTAAACTTAAAGGTTTTATTCTGATGGCAAGGATAGAGTAGCTCTCCCCAACGTGGGAAGAAGTTGGACTTCATGTCAACTCACACGGTTTATGTCAGTTAGAAGAAACTCCCAAGACCAAAGTCCCAAAGTCCTATAATCTCTAAGTTTCAAAGAATTCCTTTATTCTCCATAAGATAAAAGTATAAGTGTTGGAAGATATTGTTTTAAGATTCCTCTTTCTTACAAAGTTTTGAGAACAAGATGGAGAATAATGATTTTAGAAGTAAATATAATGACTCATGATATTTGTACTATATGCTTCATTATACATGATTTATGAGATTCAGTTTTCAGTTTTTCCTCAAGCTATGTGAGTCATTTATATCAGCATGCATGTTTTTCTACAAAGTTGATGATATTATTTACTTATTGCATTGCACCCTCATATGCTCAGTACATCCTCAAAGTACTGATCTACATATACGTATGTGTTCTATATTGTCTCATAATGTAGGTCCAGGTGTTCAGTATCTGCAGCGTGAGTAGTTCGAGCATCTTTATCTACACTTCCACAATGGTGAGTCCTCATGATTCGAGGGCCTACTTCCTCAAATATTGTGTTTTCTTTTAGTCTACAGACTATCATTTTCAGTTTAGTTCAAGTTAGTTAAGGTTCTTTACTAATGGCTCTCTAGTTCTTTGTTAGTAGTATAAGCTTGTCGGACTATGAGTTTGTTTAAAGACTATTAGTATTTGTTTTCCAGACAGTATCTATCATTTATTCGCTTTAGTTTTGATATGACACAACATTTATTCTTGGCTAGACTATCTTAACATAAGTGTTACAAGAAGACGCAGGCTCAAAGGGTTAGCTTAGGGCTACTTATAGCTTTAAGCACCGTGTGATATCTGGGATAAGATTTTGGGGCGTTACAGAAATCCATAATGATAAGAAGAGGTTTGGGGTCAACTCTAAAGATGTAGAGTAATGGGTACCTCGGATGTCACCAATGAACAACACGATCTCAACCTCCACATGTCATACTTGTGCTAGAATCTGCACCAAAAGGGCACATTAGGGATTTGTACAATCCACTTGTACTTAGTAGGTATCATAGGCTGACTGAGCAAGGCAAAAAATAACATAATTAAATAAAATTATAAGCACATCACCTACAAGTAGAAAAGTCCAAAATGGTAGCTCACACCATCTCTACTAACAGTTCTAATATATCATTACTGAAAAATAAGTACAAATACACATGAAAAGTACTCCAAATAAAATACGAGCCAAGGAAACTAAAGAAATCATGAAAGATGCAATATGCAATGCGATGCCATGAGAATAAGATGAATAGTGTAAGTCATCACATGACTTTCTGTATACACTCACCGAGATCGTAGCTCTCAGGTAAAACTCATAGGAAGTTTGTAACCCATATACTATAATTCATATCTCAATATCTCAACCCGTCTTTTCATCTCGTGTTCACGAAGAGAATTCTTATAAAAATGACACATTTTTCTCTAAAAGTAATGTTCCTCAATGGTACCAGTATCTTATGAATGTATGTGTATGGAATGAGGATGTAATACTCATAACTAACTTAATATGAAGATATAAAATCCATTCAATGCGTCTATAAGTGAGCCCAAAATCAACTCAATATATCTACAATTCATTATTATCAACTCTAATTAGACACCATTGATGTTGGGTGTATTTATGCATTCTAGTGTCATTATTCTAGTATTTTTAGCCTTGTTTTGAGGATGATTTGTACGCTATATGGGTTGATAATCAGATAAATGTACATCTAAGTTTTAAAGCATGTGTTTAGAGTGTCAAAGTTAATTCCAAAAAAGTTTGTACCTAAAAGAGTCATTTAGAGTTCAATCATGGAAACTAGCATTACTAGCTTGAGCTAGGTGTTTGTCTAGTCAATCTTGTTGAATTCTATTGCGTTTTATGTGTTACAAATGGTTTAAATGAATAATTATGAGTGAAATAACTAATTGGTAATGTGCAAGATTCAATTTTATTAAGTAAAAAATTGAAACATAAAGTTGAAGATCATTGCGAATTACCCTAGTGTTAGCTTGTGTTTTGATTCATCGTCATGGATATTGTGTTGTGATGATCTCTAATGCATGTAGTTTTATTTTGTTGGATTATTTGTGAGATGAATATGATGATATTTTAATGATATAAATGCTGGAAATCCATGGGAAATACATCAAAAGACAAGGGACAAAAGATGGAACGAGAAAGACTCAACCAAAATTTGGGACGCAACTTCCAGTGCTTGCCCGCGATTTGGGTGCGTCGTACCCTCCATTCCAGGGCATCTATGCCTTAGAAAATATTCTGAACAACAATTCTAGTGTGTGCCCGCAATTTTCCCGCAGGCTCAACTCTAGCTCAACTCTCCAACATGGTTTTGGCTTACCCTTTTGCAATAAACACATCCTTATACATATTTTTAATTATCTTTGGACATATTTTGGAGATCAAGGGACTGCTACGACTTCATAACAGGTTTTTATTATTTTAATTTACTTCATTCATGGTTTTAGTCGTTAATTACAATCTTGTGATTACGATTACGACTATGCATGGATAAACACCCTATTTTCGGGGTTAAAGCCAAGAACATGAGTACTATTATTTTAAATTGATTTCTTTTAAGTTTCTTATCATTATTGGTTGTTTGTTTATTCTTGATTTAACTATTTTAAGGATTAGCTACCCTAAGAATATATTCATTGTCAACCTTGTGATCTCGGGAGAGAGAATAGGGATATAGAATGTGGAAATAAACAAAGTTGGTTCTTATTTCTTTATAAAATAAGGAATTTGAATTAGTGTCAAGGACATGGATGTACTTAGATACCTCACATGATTCAAACGTAGGATGATAGCTTAATAAACTTAAGTGGATTATTACATCCTCGCTCAACGATGTAGTTGTAAGGTCAAACTTAGGTAAAGGATTAGAGGTCGAGAGACCATGATTATGTAATTAACCCTACGAATCAACAACCAAGTTAAGAAAGTTAACGAATTGACAGTGCACATGCAAGTGTACGTGGTCTACCAAGTAATATAGTGTCCTTCAAGAAATTCGAGTTATCGATCCTACAAAGACTAGATTTGGCAACGATTTGATTTCAGTTCACAATTTAGATTCACTTGATGCAAAAGTAACCAAAAGAGAGAATTGAGTTTGTATATTGCGAGTAAATTAAATAATGCGTAAAGTAAAGATCTTGTAACAATCAATAGGAGAAAACCCAGGGTTGAAACACTCTAAATAATCATATTATGCTATTGGAGTTCATTCGTTAACTTTCTTATCTTGGTTGTTAATTCGTAGGGTAAATTGCGCGATTATGGTTTCCCAACCTCTAATCTATTATCTAAGTTGAACCTTACACCTACATCGTTGAGCGGGGATGTAACAATTCACTTAAGTTCTCAACAAATATCATCCTACATATGAATCAAGTAAGGTTTCTAGGTACATCCCTATCATAGATACTAATTCAAGTTTCTTATTTTATAAGGAATCAAGAACCATACTCTGCTTATTCTCATATTCTATCACTCTATTCCCTCTCCCAAGTTCACAAGGTTGACAATGGATGTATTCTAAGGGTCGTGAATCCTTAAAATAGTTAAAACAAAAATAAAAAACAACCAATATTGATAAGCAAAGAAAAAAAACTTAATCTATAGCAATAATAATCATGTTCTTGGCTTCAACCCCGGAAAGGGAGTTTTTTTAGCCACTCATAGCCATAATCAACATCTAATTAATTGTATGAATGATTAAAACCATAAAAAAAACTAAATTAAAGAAATAAAAACCTAAAAAGAAGTTTTGGTATCCTACAATGTTGTTCCAAGTAATCTAGGTGTTCAAAGATATCCCACAGCGTGTTTTAAGACATTATATTTATAGTATATAAGTCATAACCCACTTGGATTAGGTTTTCACATCGTCTTCCTTCAGTTTGAAACTTTTCTCCAAATTTTTATCATTGGCACATCGCACCACAGTGTCAAATGGAATCCTGGACACAACTGGGCACTTGACTCCCGATTTTGGTCAGTGGTGCTAAGCAGTGCAATCGCGTTGAGACACTATTTTTGGATAATTGAGATTTGGGATGGCTCTGAGATATGGTGTTTCACTATTTTGGGCCCCTTATGAATCCAATGAAAGTCAACACGTGCCAATTGGACAAACACAAACTCAACATGCGCTCAAAAATATGCAGGGGTCTAAATTGGTGTCCAGCTTGAATCTTGTGCTTTCATTGTCATTTTCTAGCCCTTTTAAGTTTTTTACACTTGATTTAAATATTGTATATCCTTTATATAACATAATAATCCATTTACCAAGCATCATATAGCATTAAAAACAATAATTTATAGCTCAAAACAACACAACATCCTTAACGATGAACTAGAAACATGAGCTAAGCATAGGCTAAATTCATATTGAGCTTTAACTCATTGTTTTGACTCTTTTATTGATTCAATTGACCCTTTAACATTATAACTCAGTTATTTTACATATAAATAAATAATAAAAACTAGAAAAACACCTAGCTCAAGCTAGTTACACTAGTTTTCTCGGTTGAACTCTAAATGCTCAAACTGAATCAAAACTCATGTGAAACCACCATTAAACATTGTAAACACATACTTGGACACATAAATATTCATTTATATCATTATCAACACATATAGCATAAGAATCATCCTCAAAACAAGGCTAAAAAGGCAAGAATAGTAATGGTAGAGTGCATAAATACGCCCAACATCACGAATGAAGTTCAATAACATAGAATGATTGTTCAAAGTACTTTAACCCTAGGTTTTCTCCTATTGATTATTCCAATACTTTTAATTTATGCATTGTTTACTTTAATTGCAATTACAATTTTCAAACTTCCTTTTCGATTACTCTTACACTAAGTTAATCTAAATTGTGAACTAAAATAGAATCGTTGTTCAATCAAGTCCTTGTGGGATTGATACTTGGCTTCTTGAAGTCCAATTTACTACTTGGTATACCATGTACACTTGCGTGTACGCTTGGATGCTGTCAAGTTTTTGACGCATTTTCGGGGACTTGTAATTTGGCAATTATTTATTTTAGTTTTAATTTTTTGATTTATTTGGTTTTTTTACACTTGGTCTTAGTTTTGTAATTACAGGAAATAGGTTTTCAAAGTAGGAAGGTGGAAATGGCTCGAGAATTGGCTGAACTAAGCTCCGAACCTGAATAAATTTTCCATCAACGCAGGAGAACAAAAATCCTTCTCCCCCGAATTCCTTAAATCTAAGAAGACCAAGAGAATCTTGATCCTATGGCTGAACAACAAGCAACACAAAGGATAGTTAGGGAAGTGGTTGTCTCACTTTCGATGAACTTGACTTCACCATTTCAAAGACCGTCCGATGTGGAAAATTTTGAGTTAAAGCACAACATGGTGCAGCTTCTAATCAGCAATGGACAGTTTGCAGAAATTTCACATGAGGATCCCTAAGTCCATTTATAGAATTTCATTGAGCTTACTGATACATTCATTATAACTGGTGTGAATATAGATTATGTGAGGCTGATACTTTTTCCCCATTCACTGTTAGGGGAAACTAAAAGTGGTTGAATGCAGAGCCGGCCAATTCAATCACATCATGGGATGTCTTAACCAGAAAGTTCCTCTTCAGATTCTTTCTATTTGGCAAGACTACAAGACTTCGCAATGAGATAGTGAGCTTCAAACAGAAGGCAAATAAAAACCTCCATCATGCTTGAGAATGATTCAAGGCTCTTCTTTGGGAATTTCCACATCACCAATATTCCAATGAGTTACTTGCTCATACTTTTATAGAAGAACTTAATCACAATACAAAGATTTTGCTAGATTCAGCCGTAGGTGGTCAAGTGCTGGAATTGACTTATGATGAGCTGTACACATTATTAAATCGTATAGTGCAAGAAAGTCCCAAGTGGCATTCAGATTCTAGAAGTTCCATGAAAAGAATTATGGGTGTATTAGAGGAGAGCCAATTCACTGCCTTATCAGCTTAGGCTACGGCATTGCAAAATATGATAAATACTCAGTTCAGCAGCCTGAAATTGGGAATCAGTAATGTATGTAGGCAAAGCTCAAAGGCCGAATTATAGTAATGGATACAACATGATATGGCATACTCAGCCATTGAATGCCCCACAACCACAATCTTTAACAAATTAGTCAACTAGCAACATGGAAGAGATATTAAAGCAGGTTCTATCTAGCTAATCAGACACAATTAGCTACGAATATAAAAAATTTACAATCTGCCTTGAGAAGCTTAGAGTTACAGTTTGAGATAGCTACAGAAAGCATTAAATACTAGACCATAATGTAGGTTGCTCGAAGATACAAAAAATCTAAAATAGGTTATGGCAATCACTTTGAGGAGTGGTAAAAAACTTCAAGGAGAACCTTCCAAGGTAACTAAGGAGGTAGATATTGATGTGGTGGTTGAACAGGTAAATGGCAAAGTTTCTAAAAAATTGAGAAATTTCAAATTCTCAAAATAAAAAGTTCCAGAAGAGGAGAAGAAGATCTCACAACTACCCTTCATGTAAAAGTATAGAAAGCGATGGAGGATGTAATGTTTAAGAAGTTCTTTGATACGTTCAGAGAGCTTCACATTAAATAACCTTTGTTATATGTTTTGAAGGGTATGTCCAAGTATGCTAAGTACTTGAGGGATGTGGTTGTAATAAGGTAAAATTGCAGGATGTGGAGGAAGTGATACTCACTGAAGAGTGTAGCGCTGTAATGACACAAAAAATGCCCAAGAAGCTTAAAGAAATAGGGAAGTTTACTCTCTTGATCCAAATTGGGAGTAGAATAGTCCATACACTAAGTGACTTAGGGGAAAGCATAAATTTGATCCCCCTATCTCTGTTCAACACATTGAGCTTGGGAAAGCCTAAACTGACCACTGTGGTTCTTTAGCTGCCAAACGCATCCATTACCCATCCTGAAGAAATTATAGACGATGTCCTCATAAAGGTTGGTAAATTCATTATTCTTGCTGACTTTATTGTTCTTGATTTTAAGGCAGACGAAAGGATATCAATTATATTCAGGCATCCATTCTTTACAACCGTAGGTGCGTCGATTCATGTTAGAGAAGTCATACTTACGATGATATTGGAGGATTAAGAGGTGGTATTTAATGTTTACAAAGAACTCAATATAATGTCCCATTATAAAGATTTATGTATGATCAATGTTATTAAAGGGGACAAGTGTAGGGTGGTTAGCTCGCCAAAGACATCTTCTAACACCCTTATTGAGCAACTCGAGCCTCCAATTCCACTGATCCTAACATGATGAAGGTTGAAGTTGAGAGATATATTGACCTTGGGAGTGCAAACTCAAGAGGTCAGAAACGAAGAAGAAAATAACTCCCAAAAAGGAGTAAAAGGATGAAAGATTATGATTGAGTTGAGTTGGGTCGTGCCATGACACTAAATAAAGCATTTATTTAGAGGCAACCCAAGTTAAGTAGGTATGTTTTATTTTTAGTTTTTTGTTTTTGCTTCACTTACGTTTTGTTTTTATTGAGTCACAGGTTTATGGAAAGTCTGAGTACCAAAAACTTGATCTAAGAGGCATGACAAAGATTGAGTATGGGATCCAACAGACCTTATTTATGTGTAAATATGCTACTGGCTAGGCCTAGAGTCCTCAGGGAGCATTTTTATCTCTTACTTTTAAGTTCACTTTGGGGACAAAGTAGATTTTTAAGTGTGGGATGGGGAAATTCCTAATTTTTGGCTCAATTTAAAATTTTTTGCGTAACATATTCTTGTTAGTGATATTTTTGATTGCATGGTGCAAGTGTTTTGTTGGTAAAAGTATGTTAAATGAGTTAATTGCTACTTTTAAGACTCTTAGGCTCATTTTTAGGACTCATGTACTTGTTGGCTTAAAATTTGAATATGTGCTATTATTGATTAAAAGTCTATGATGATCCTATTGAGTTGAGCATGTTCCACATGTGATGTGAGTTTTTGTATATTTAATGTTATATGTGATGTCTAGAACTTGCCCGGTGTGTGTGTAAAGTAAAATAAAGAGTGTGGGTTTAGGAGATAATATATGTATTTCATTGATAGCTTGATTTATACCTTCTTGTTGACCTACCTTTTTCCTTAATCCTAGTTATCCTCTTTGATTCTTTAGCTTTTTCTTTGAAAGCTTCATAAGTAGCATAATCCCTTCTTTAAGCTCCTAGGCGCTTTAATGAAAAATTAATTGAGTGAGGAGTTTGAGAACTAAAAGGTAAAAGATGAATTTGATGCCCCAAGGTAATAGTTATTGGTGTTTATAAGTTGATGTGTGATAGACATTATGCTAGAGATACCACCATGGTTGTGAAAAAGATAAATAAATTTTTTTTGGTAATAAGTAATACTTCCACCATGTATTTGTGAAAATGCTTAAAAGTGATGGGGCAAAAAAAAAGATATGGGTAGACAAAATGGTGTAATTTGGTTGTTGGAATTTGGTTTTAAACGAATAATGTAGTATGTTAAAGCGCTTAGAGAGGTTAGTCACTATTTCCAAATAATTTCTACCTATACCTTAGCCTATATTACAACTCGAAAAGGACCTAATTGATCCTAAGTTTATCATTCTGATATTAGTGGAGCACTACACTATGGGAAAGCCTATGGTTCATTTTTTGCAACTTGTGAATTCCTTGAGAAGTGAGCGTAATTTGACTCTTGTACCCATCGTGATGAATTTCTTAATTATGAGTGATTATGGAAAACTCTCTTATTGTGAAGGAAACATGTTTGATGAATGTGGGTGATTTGTATGATGTCCTTGATTGAGAAATAAGCACGAGTTTTCCAACTAGGTGAGTCAATTCTTGAGGCTAGGATATTTTGAAGTAAGATTCATAAGCTTTCAATTATGTAATTAACATGTTATATGTAGGAACTTGCATTTCGTGTAGTTAATGTAGTACTAACTTGAGTGTCTTGCATGTCATAGAAGTGTAGAGTTTCCTTAACCTATGGTGCTTATAGTCAAGAGTTGTTCAAGGACGAACGAGGTTTTAAGTGTGGGGTGGTGATGTTGGGTGTATTTATGCATTCTAGTGTCACTATTCTAGTCTTTTTAGCCTTGTTTGGAGGATAATTCATATGCTAAATGGGTTTATAATGAGATAAATGTTCATCTAAGTTCTAAATTATGTGTTTACAATGTCAAAGTCAATTCCAAAAAAGTTTTGTACCTAAAAGAGTCATTTAGAGTTCAATCATGGAAACTAGTGTTACTAGCTTGAGTTAGGTACTTGTCTACTCAATCCCGTTGGATTCTATTGCATTTTATGTGTACCAAATGATTTAAATGTATAATTATTAGTAGAATAACTTGTTGGTAATGTGCAAGGTTCAATTTGATTAAATTAAAAGTTGAAACATAAAGTTTAAGATTATTCTGAATTAGCCTAGTCTTAGCTTGTGTTTTGATTTATCATCATGGATATTGTGTTGTGATGGTCTTTAATACGTGTGGTGTGATTTTGTAGGATGATTTTTGAGATGAATATGATGATATTTTGATGATATAAAGGCTGTAAATCCATGGAAAATATACAACAAGACAAGGGAAAAAAGATGGGATGAGAAAGACTTAACCAAAATTTGGGATGCAACTTGCAGTGCTTGCCCGGGATTTGGGTGCTTCGCCCCCTCCATTACAGGGACTCCATGCCTTAGAAATTATTTTGAACAACAATTCCAGTGTGTGCCCGTGATTTGCCGGCTACGCGCGCTCTACTTCGGCGTAATGGAGCACGTGACGCCCCCTCCAGAATGGTGCAAGGGAGCCCATGATGCGCACTCTATTCCAGGCCTGACTTGCATGTTGAATCCGTGTACAAAATGGATTTGGCTTACCCTTTTGATATAAATACATCCTTATACACATTTTTAATTATCTTTGGACATATTTTTGAGATCAACGGGCTGCTACAACTTCATCATTAGGTTTTTAGTATTTTAATTTAGTTCATTCACGTTTTTAGTCGTTAATTACAATCTTAAGCGGATACCGCTAAAAGGGGTAAAATTCCTCTAAAGAAGCTACCAGTTATGCAATGCCTCCCTGCTAAAATGGCTATCTCTTAAGTGATCTTGGATTACTTAAGCGGCACCTTGTCCGTTTAAGTGGTTGCACCAGATATCAGTAAATGTTCATTTTAGTGCAAGCCTTCCAAGGTATGAACATAACCTTGGATTTGATCAGGACCTATGCAACCAAGATAATTTTGATGTTCCAAACTCAATGGGAAAATCAATTTTTCAAAAAAAATCATTTTCAATAAATTAATTCCTAGAACCCGCTTTTTTCTATTTTCCAAATGAAGGATCAAAATATTAAATAAAGTTCCCAAACCAAGCATGGCAATAACCTCTAATACCCCATGTTGTTAAGTCACTATGCAACTTATGACTCAACTCTTTAGGTCGTGCATACACCATATGAGTCAAAAGATATAAGCCGTACCCTTGGCAGTATGGAGTAATTAAGGTTCTATTATGGATATGACACAACCCTTAGGAGTCGTAAGATCATCATATAAGTCGTATGAAGGAAGTGGTAGGTTCATCAGTATAACCTTCCTATGAGTTTGTCCAATCTACGAGCAGAGGACTAAGAGTCCTATGATGATGATATTAGTCATCAGTGCAACTCGTATGTTGACCAGTGTATGCCCTCCTTGAGTCTGCTAAGCTTATGAGTTGATGAGTTAAGTCGTACCCTTATATACGAGTAGTATGGTAGGCTCGTAAAGACTAACGAGCAATTTCTGTAAAATTCAGCTAAGGGCTTTTTGGTATTTTCTCTCTTATAACTTCCTACCACGACCTATAACGCTTAAAGAGTCATTATTTTCCCCTATTCCTCAATCAAATAACAATACTTACATCCTCTCTTCTCTAAGAACATCAAGATAGGGCTTCTCCCACAATATCATTCAAGTCTTGAGATTTAAACTTTCTTCATCAGTCAAGAAACTTTAGATATGTGGGGTATTCATCAATGGGTTCTTTCCACCTATTGTGTATCAAAAATGCTCTTTTTTTTGAGTGTGGATTTGACTCTTTTACCTTGATTTAATTCAGTGAAGATCATGAAAATTATCCATGTTTCCTCATTAATTTTACATTCAAGCCATGCTATTAGCTTTTTCATGTGAATTATCATTCTATGTGATTTAAATTCCAAATTACCATGTCATGTTTGGTCAATACCATGTCAGGTTATTAAATTCATGTAATTTAGTCATGTAAACATGATATCCATGCAAACTTAACTTATCTCCATGTTGAAATCATGAGGTTAGTAGTTATTCAAGTGTTTTATGTTTTGGGTCCCCCAAATTATGATTTACTACCAATGTTTTAGATGATGTTATAATATTTTAAAGTATCATTCAGTGTTGGCAGGTTATGAACACCCGATACCTATGTGCTTACTCACGTTTCATATTTTCAAGTAATAAGTTAGTTAAACCATGATTGTCATCACCATACTCAGTTAATATGATCATGTTGAGAACTATCAGTTGTGATGTTCAGTTGAACTTAAGTCAGTACCAATGTCAGCTTAGATAGGAGTAGGATTTAGCATCGAGCGAAACCAGGGATGGGGGCTCAGCTGCCAATAGAGGGTGTGACACTTAGTAGCAATCCCTGAGTTCCATAACTACATAGCCCACATAGGTTGAGAGAGTCTTCCTACTAGTTAAGGGTTGACACATATCTCATAGGAGCACCTGCCTGTAGAGGGTGACACCCTAGTCCTTTGGGACATCAGTTTAGTAGATCCACAAAGCCAGTGTAGTACCTATGGAAAGGTACTAATACCCTTCTAACTAGGGTTACATGTTGGACCCTGATTAGCTCAGATCGGGGCATGTTGGTTACATAATACCTCCCACAGTTTTAGTCAATATTCCATCTATATCAGTTCAAGTTTGCTTGACCAAGTAGTCAGATTCTCAGTTATTCAGTCAGCCAGTTTTATAGATTAAATTCAGTTCATGCCTCACCCGGTCTTGCATTCTCAATTTTACATGTTCATGCATCCACATTAGATTGCCATATGTCTTTCAGTTAGTCCTTACCTCACATGCCAGTACATTAAAAGTATTGATCATATACTTTTCTTATGCGCTATGTTGTCTTATAACATAGGTTCAGACATACAGTTTCCCCACTATTCCTAGATAGATCAACAGTTCTCCACAATAGTAGTGGTGAGTCCTCATCTATCGAAGACATGACATGTTATTTCAGTTATTTAGTATTTCTTTATGATCAGTCAGTTGGAGTTAGTTAGGAGTTTTCCCGTTAACTCCATATGTTTTAGAGGCTTTCAGATAAATAATTTAGTTTTCTAGTATTTATCAGGTACTTCATACATCTCATTTTATATATTTCATTATTCTAGTTTATAGTGCTTTAATAGTTTATCTTTTGCACAAGCTATTTGATTATCATTTTATTCAGTTCTCTCAGCAGGTACCAATTCATGGGTTAGCTAGGGGTCACTTCTGTCCTTAAGCACCGTGTAGCGACTAAGGGTTGACCTCAGGTTGTTACAAACTTGGTATCAGAGCCTATGGTTTCTGAGTGTCCTAGGGTATCTAAAAGCCACATTAAGTAGAGTCTTATGGATGGGTGTGAAGAATGCCACACTTATGGACAAAAGGATACGAGATGCTTTTTAGGAAAGTTTCCCCTCTTTTAGTATTCATATCATGTGAAAGATCCTAAGCTCTATTGAATTACTTTTTCTAACCATTCTTCATTCTATTTATAGATAATGCCTCCCAAAAAACATTAACAGAAGAAGGAACGAGGATCGTCCCACAGCACCACCTATTCAGGAAGATCCCCTGAATGCCCATGTCTTACACACTAAGTTCAGGGACGCTTTCACAGACTTAGCGTACTTTGTAGCTGCTAAGAACAACCAGAAGGCTATTTCCCCAATCCAATCCATTATGAATACAGCTACAGCTAGAATTCAGGATTTTACTCGAATGAATCCCCCTTCATTTTCTAGATCGCAGTCTGAGGAGGATCTACAGGAGTCTTTGGATGCTATATAAAAGGTAACACACATCATGGGTATCTCTTCGAGTGAGATTATAGACTTTGCTACGTATTATTTATAGGGAGTAGTGGAAGGAAGACAAGGGCATTGATACAGGACCTATTGAATAAGAAGAGTTTGCCATAACTTTCTTAGACAGGTTCTTCCTACTAGAGTTGAGGGAAGCTAAGGTTTAGGAGTTTATAAATCTGAAGTAGGGTAGTATAACTTTGAAGAGGTACTCACTCAATTTCACTCAGTTATTGAGGTATGCTCCAACGATGGTGGCTGACTCTTTATCCAGGATGAGTACATTTGTATCTAGTATATCTTATAATATAGTCAAAGAGTGTAGGAATGCCATATTTTTTAAGGAGATAGACCTGTCTAGACTCATCATTTATGCTAAATAGATTAAATAAGAGAAACTTAAGAAGAAAGAAAGAGATAATAAGAGGGCAAGGATAGGTGGCTATAATTTTTCCTAGACAAAGTCAGAAGGTGGTAACCGTTCTCAATTCTGATAGAAATTTCTAGCTCCAGTCCCATATTTAGTTAGTGCCCTAGTGCCTGAGTTTTGGCAAGACAATCAAGGTAGGGTTCCAGGCTCTCAAACTCATGATAGCATAAACAGTGGTCAAACCAATCCGCTTTGTAGAAAATATGGTAAGAATCATCAGGAAGAGTGCAAGGCAGGCAGTCAAGGATGTTTTGGGTGTGGCAAGACAGGCCATAGGATTAGAGATTGCCGTATGTTGGTCATAAGGGTAAAGATATTTGCCAATAGGACTAGTCAAAATTTTCATTAGCTCTGGTAGGTCGCCGGCTCAGCAGGGTGACCCTTCCAGTTCCACCAGTTGGCCACACCAGAATATACTGTATACCCTCTATACTCGGCATGATTAGAAAAGTTTTCCTAATGTAGTTATAGGTACATTGTAAGTATTTTATCTTTATGTTTATGCATTGTTATACCCTAGAGTATCACTTTTCTTTGTGACTCCTTATGTAGTTGTAGAATTCAATTCTAGTCCTAAAAAGTTAGTAGATTCTTTCTCAGCATCTACCCCAGTAGGTAAGTCTATTATAGCCAGACGGGTATACAAAAATTACCCGACCACATTGTCTTAAAAAGTTACTTCAGTTAATCTTGTGAAGTTAGAGATGACGGATTTTGACATCATTATTAGCATGAATTAGATCCGCTCGTGCTATGCTTCAGTTGATTGCAGAAATAAAATTGTTCAATTTTAGTTTCCTAATGAACCAATTATTGAAGGGGTAGTACTTCCATGCTTAAGGGTCAACTTATTTCCTATCTCAAGGAAAGAAAGATGATAGCCAAGGGGTGTATTTATCATCTCATCCAAGTCAAGGACTCAAATTTTGAAACTTTGAGTCTTGAGTCAGTTCCAGTAGTGAATGGGTTCCCCGATGTATTTCCAAAAAATCTTTCCAGAGTCCCTCCTAAAAGGGAAATTGACTTTGAAATAGATCTCCTTCCAAATACCCAGCCTATCTCTATCCCGCCTTATAGAATGGCTCCAATTGAGCTTAAGGAATTAAAAGAGCAATTAAAGGATCTCTTGGATAAGGGTTTATCAAGCCTAGTGTTTTACCATGGGTGCTCTGGTTCTATTCATGCGCAAGAAAGATGGTTATCTTAGAATGTGTATTGATTATCAACAGTTGATCAATGTGCTCTTGTTTTTATATTTATTCTTTAATGTCTAGACTAACTCGAAAGAAATTCAAATTCCAGTGGTCAGATTCTTACTAGAAGAGCTTTCAGGAGTTGAAGGCTCAAATCACCTCCGCTCCAGTCTTGACTTTAAGGGATAGCACAGATGGGTTTGTAGTGTATTGTGATATTTCTAGAGTTGGTCTTGGTTGTGTACTAATGTAGAAAGGTAAGGTCATAGCCTACACCTCTAGACAGCTTAATCCCCATGAGAAGAACTATCTAACCCATGATCTTGAGTTGGCATTTGTTATCTTTGCCTTAAAGAATTAGAGACATTACCTTTATGGAGTTTATGTTTATGTGTTCACAGATCATAAGAGTTTGCAGTATGTGTTCACGCAAAAACACCTGAATATTCATTAGAGAAGGTGGCTTGAATTACTGAAAGACTATGATATGAGTGTTTTGTACCATCTAGGCAAGGATAATGTAGTAGCGGATGCCCTTAATAGATTGTCTGTGGGTAGTAGTGCTCAGGTTAAGGATGACAAGAAAGAATTAGTCTGTGAGGTTGACCAGCTTGTTAGGTTTGAGGTTGGATTGTTTGATTCATTCGAAGGTAGTATATGGGTACAAAATGGTTTTGAAGCTTTATTGGTTGCAGAAGTAAAAGAAAAAAAATATTGGGACCCTAGTTTGATCAAGTTAAAGGGGGCAGTTAGAGAGTAGAAGATGGAAGGCTTCTCCCAAGGGGGAGATGGTGTGCTTTATTGTCAAGGCAGACTGTGTGTTTTGTGTATTGATGATCTAAGATAGCCAGTACTAGTTGAAGTAAATGGTTCACGGTATTCTATCCACCTAGGAGCCACTAAGATATATTGTGATTTATGGGAGATATATTGGTGGAGGGGTATAAAAAAAGATATTACAGAGTTTGTGGCTAAGTGTTCGAACTGTTAGAAGGTTAAGGTTGAACACCAAAGGCCAAATGGTACACTCCAGGAGTTTAGCATCCCTACTTGGAAGTAGGAGGGGGTGAACATGGATTTTATGATAGGATTGCCTCATACACATCGTCAGCATAATTTGATATAGGTCATCATAGATAGAATGACCAAATCAACTCATTTTTTGCCAATTCATATCTTTTTATCATTTGAGGATTATGCTAGATTCTATCTTAGGTAGTTGGTGAAGTTGCATGGAGTTCCATTGACTATCATCTCAGATAGAGGTACTTAGTTTACCTCTAAATTTTGGAAGGCTTTTTAGATGAGCCTTGGTACCTAAGTACATCTCAATACCGGTTTTCATCCTTAGATAGAAGGTCAGACAGAACAAACCTTTCAGAATTTAGAGAACATGTTGAGGGCCTGTATTATTGACTTTAAGGGTAGTTGGGATGACAACTTACCTTTGATTGAGTTTGCCTACAAAAATAGTTATCACTGTAGCTTTGTTTGAGGCTCTCTATGGAAGGAGATGTAGATCTCCTAATGTTTGGTTTGAAATAGGTGAGGCTTCTATGATAGGTCTAGACTCAATGTTTGAGGCGATTGAGAAATTTCAGCTAATTTAAGAGAGGTTAAAGATAGCTCAAAGTCATCAGAAATCTTACGCAGATGTGAGGATAAAGAATCTTGAGTTTGATGTTGGTGACTTGGTTTATTTGAAAATTTTGCCTATGACGAGAGAGAAGAGATTTGGCAAGAGAGGGAAACTCAGTCCCCGCTATGTTAGCCCATATAGAATTATGAGTTGTTTGGGAAGGTAGCTTATGATTAGAGTTGCCTACAGATTTGGCATTAGTGTATCCGGTGTTTCATGTCTCTTCGCTAAATAAAGTATTGGAGACCCAGCTACAGTCGTGCCCTTAAAAAGTGTAGAGGTGAAGGATCATCTCTTATTTGAAGAAATACCAGTTGAGATCCTTGACCAACAAGTTTGTAGGTTGAGGAATGGAGAAGTTCCCTTGGTTAAAATTTTATGGAGGAATTAATCCGTTAAAGGAGCTACTTGGGAAGCAGAGGCAGATGTGAGAACCAAGTATCCTCATCTTTTCTCCTCGAATTCAAATATAGATTGAGGTAATGGTTTCCCTTAAAATTGACTCTCTCTCATCTTTTATCTCAGATTTATAACTATCTTCATGTTATTGCATGTATTAATGAATTTAGTTCAGTCTATGCATCATGTTATCAGATTCTGTTATTTAATCATGTTTTAGGTCATGGATAGTTAGTGTACAATGTCATTTTACACAATATTCAAGAATGATTGATCCCAAGGAGGAGATGTTGTAATACCCCATGTTTTGAAGTCACTGTGCATCTTATTACTCAACTCCTTAGGTCGTACATACACCATATGAGTCATAAGATATAATTCATATCGATAGTAGTGTGGAGTGACTGTGGTTCTGTTAGGGATATGACTCAACCCTTACGAGTCGTAAGATCATCATACGAGTCGTATGAAGAAAGTCATAGGTTCATCAGTGTAGCCTTCCTAAGATTTTTTCCAAGCTACGTGCTGGGGTATAAGAGTAGTATAATGATGATATTAGTCACAAGTGTAACTCATATGTTGACTAGTGTATGCCCTTCTTGAGTCTTCAAATCTTATAAGTTGATGAGTTAAGTCGTACCCATTTAGACGAGTCATATGGTAGACGAGTAAAGACTGACGAGCATTTTTGTAAAATTTAGCCAAGGGATTTTTGGTTTTTTCCTCTCTTATAACTTCCTACTACGACCTATAACCCTTAAAGAGGTGTTATTTTCCCCTATTCCTCAATGAAATAACAACGCTTACATCCTCTCTTCTTCAAGAACATCAATATTAGGGCTTCTTTCACAAGATCATTCAAGTCCCAAGATTCAAACTTTCTTCACCAATCAAAAAACTTTAGGTAAGTGGGGTGGGTACTCATCAATGGGTTTTTTCCACCCATTGAGTCTCAAAAACCCTCTTTTGGTTTGAGTATGGATTTTACTCTTTACTATGATCTAATTCAGCGAATATCAAGAAATTTATTCATGTTTCCTCATTAATTTTACACTCAAGCCATGCTATTAGCTTTTCCATGTGAATTATGATTCTATATGATTTAAATTCCAAGTTACCTTGTCATGTTTGGTCAATACCATGTCAAGTTGTCAAATTCATGTATTTAGTCATGTAAACATGATATCCTCATGATCTTAACTTATCTCCATGTTGAAATTTACGAGGTTAGCAGTTATTCAAGTACTTTATGTTTTAGGTCCCTCAAATTATGATTTACTACCAATGTTTTAGATGATTTTATCATATTTTAAAGTATCATTTAGTATTGGTGGGTTATGAATACCCAATACCTATATGTTTACTCATGTTTCAGATTTTCAAGTAATAAATCATTCAAACCATGATTCTCATCATCATACTCAGTTAATATGATCATGTTGAGTACTATCAGTTGTGATGTTCAGTTGAACTTAAGTCAGTACCAGTGTTAGCTCAGTGGAGAGTAGGATTTAGCATGGAGAGAACCCAAGGATGGGGTCTCACCTGCCAATACAGGGTGTGGCCCTTAGTAACTATCCCTGAGTCCCGAAACTACGTAGCTAGCATAGTTTGTGATAGTTTTTCTACCAGTTGAGGGTTGACAGATACCTCATAGGAGTACCTGCCAGTACATGGAAACTCCCTAGTCCTTCAAAATATCAGTTTAGTGGATCCACATAGCCAGTGTTAGTACCCGTGGCAAGGTACTGACACCCTTCCAACTTGGGTTACAAGTTGGATCCCGATTAGCTCTGATTGGGACATATTGGTTACATAATGCCTCCCATATTTTCAGTCAGTATACCATCGATGTCAGTTCAGGATTGCTTAATCAAGTAGTCAGATTCTAAGTTATTCAGTCAATTAGTTTTACAGATTTAATTCAGCTCATACCTCACCCGGTCTTTATTCTCAATTTTATATGTTCATGCATCCACGTTTGATTGCCATAAGAATTTTAGTTAGTCCTTACCTCACGTACCAGTATATTCACAGTACTGATCCCATACTATTCTCTTGCACTATGTTGTCTTGTGACATTGAATCGGACGCACAGTTTCCCCACTATTCCTAGATAGATCAGCAGTTCTCCACAGTAGTTATGGTGAGTCCTCATCCATCGAGGACGTGACATATGATGTAAGTTATTTCTGTATTTTTTATGATCGGTCAGTGGGAGTTAGTTAGGGGTTAGTCCCATCAACTCCGTATGTTTTAGAGGCTTTCAGACAGACAGTTTAATTTTCCAATATTTATTAAATACTTCAGACATTTCATTTTATATATTTGAGTATTCCACTTGATAGTGCTTTATTAGTTTATCTTCTGCACATGTTGTTTTATTATCATTTTATTTAGTGTAATCAGCAGGTACCAAATAATGGGTTAGATTTAGGTCACTTGTGTCCTTAAGAATCGTGTAGCGACAAGGGGGTGACCCCGGGTCGTTACATAATCTAAATTCAATATTTCGTACCTAATGTTACTATCTAAATCGTCATTCGACAGTGAGAAAAGTATATATTGATGAAAGTCATCTATATAGCTTTTAAAGCCTCTAAAACTTACAAACTCATCCAAATCATTCTCGATTACATTGGGAACTATGCCAACCATCGCAACACCACAAAATCATTATAAAGAAACTATGGGTAGGGAAAAATGGTCAGAATGAATAAAAATCATGTTTTTACAAATTAGGTAATTACAACATCCACCACAAAGACTCTATTTTGTCCTCGAACTAAAAGGCAAGGAAATACCTGATTGATGAAAAGATGAGGTAACTAATATGCATGTCGAACTCGACCTTCCATGTAGCCTACTTAATAGGATGGTTTCTCCGTTGAAACTTAAACACAGAAATATCTCTAGAACACAAATGTATAACATCTATTGCTAAAATGTAAACTAGATTCTCTACAAAGGTCAACCTCTTATCAAGTAGAAATAAATCCCAATAATGCACATGAGAATCATTCGAGATATATCCCCAAAACATAGATACATGAAAAACTGGATGAACGACTGAAAAATAGAGGTAAGTCCAACTCATAAGCAACCTTCCAAAATGTTTGAAGAATCTAAAATGACCTAATGTACCTCAGGCTTAGCCTGCCCCTATTCCCAAACCACATAATGCCCTTCATAAGAGACATACATAGGAAAATAATAAACAATCTTGAACTTCAAAACACGAATCCTACGATTGGCATAATTTTTTTGCCTAGTTTGGGTTACCCTATCCTAAATTATCTGAATCCTGTCTAAAGACTTGGGAAGCAAGTCGGTACCACGTGGTCTAACCTCTGAAGTCTTAAACCAAACAATAGGGGATCAATAACACTTCAAAAGTTTCCATCTCAGAACTTGAATGGTATCTATTATTATAAGCAAACTTGGCTGATAAAAAATATTTCTCACACTGACCTCCAAAGTCCATAACATAAGAACAGACATATCCACCAAATCTAGAATAGTCGGCTCTAACTGGCCATCGATCTGGAAGTGAAAAGTTATGGTAAGGTCAACTTAAGCATCAAAATCCTCATGAAAATTCCACTAGAAGCTAAAAGTGAACACTAAGCCTCTGTTTGAAATAATAAATACGGGTACCCCATTAAGAGGAACTACCTCACAAACATAGATATAGTCCAACCTCTTGGTGCTGAAGGAAATTTGAATAGGTATGAAATGTGATGATTTAGTCAATCGATCCACTATGAAATTAATGTTATTATACTCACGAGTAGTATAAGGCATCCCATTCACGAAGTACATAGTGATCTTCCCCCACTTCCACTCAGGAATAGATAATCTCTTATGCCCATTGTGACTTTGATGCACAACCTTCACCTACTGAAAACACAAACAACAAGCTCCAAAGTCTGTTACATCCTTCTTCATACCACCCCACCAGTAAAGCTACTTCAAATCATGATACATCTTAGTCACCCCCGGATGGATACATATCTAGAATAATGCACCTCTTCAAAAATTGATCTCACCCATCCACCAAATCTTGGCACATAAACTCAGCCTCCAATTGTCAAAACACTATCAAAATAAAGAGATGTCACCTTAGCCTCACCACTCAACCAAAACTCACACTTAGAAAACTTGGCATACAACTTCTTATTACATAAACTCTAAAGTTCAATCCTCAAATGATTCATATGGTCATCCTCATTATTTGAATAAACCAAGATGCCATATATGGTCAAAGTACCCAAATCATCAACTCCATGAATATTGCAGGGCCATTGGTCATAAGAAATACATGACCAAGAACTCATAACTGTATTGAGTCCAAAAAGTCATCTTTAGAAGATCTGAAGCTCTAATCTTTAACTGGTGCTACTCAAATCTTATTCAATCTTGAAAAATCCAAAGCACCCTGAAGTTGGTAAAAAAGATCACCAATGCGAGAAAGAGAAAACTTGTTCTTAACCGTCACTTTGTTCAACTCCCTATAATCAATACACATGTACATAGAACCATCTTCTTACTTTATGAGCAAGACACAAACACCCTAAGGAGATACACTAGGCCTAATAAACCCCTTAATAAATCCTACAACTGCTTCTTCCAATTTCTTAAACTTAATGAGGGCCATCCTATAGGGAGGTATAGAAATAGGCTTCATGCCGACTCCACATCAATAGCAAAATCAATATCACAATCTAGAGTCATACTAGGCAAATCTATAAAAAAATTCATCCATGAACCTATGAACCGCCCGAATAGAATCCATAGGAGGTGATGAGGCAACACTAATATTATGGACATAGGCCAAATAAGACAACCACCCTTTCTCTACCATGATATGAGAACATAGAAAAATATAACACCCTTTCAACCCAAATTAAGAGTACCCTTCTAAGCTAACCTCGGCATACTCGGTGTAGCTAAGGTTACTGCCTCGGTATAACAGTTCAAAATATCATGATAAGCATCTTACTAATTCATACTCAAAAAAATCAAAATCAATCATATCTAAGATAATAAAGTCTACCAAGTTTTATGGCCCACAAAGGTAACCACATAAGATTTGTACGCCCCATCCACTACTAAGGTATCTCATACTGGGTAGAAATAGAAAGAGTATAGGATAATGTAGACAAAATCAAGATATGTAGACATATAGGATAATATAGAACTAGGTCAAATAATACGAAAGCACATCTGCAAATTAGGATGATACCTGAAATAACTGCATTAGAAGACTCTACCTCAGGTTTCCTAAATATAGTATAATATTAACTACGTCTACACTCGGACTGAGTAACCTTGCGACCACTTCCATAAGCACCAGTACCTCAAACTCTAGCACTACAGGCACCACCTTACCACTCTATGAATTACCTCTTACTGTGAAAAATAGAGTAGGGAAAAGTTAAAGTTGAAAACCCTATTGAGTGGGTCCATATATATATTCAGGGAAATACTTGGCCACATGGATAATCTCATTACATACAAAACATCCTTGTAGCCTGACCCAACATAAGAAGGTGTGAATGAACTAGAATGACTGCCCTATCCTGAAGAACTAATCTTGGATCCTCCACCTGTATGACATGATACCTGATTACCAGAGGTCAAAGAACCTGAAGGCATGCCACCTGATCCCTACAAAGTGGCCTTAATTGACCTACTATAATAACTATGGGAACCTTTACTAGAGAAATATCTACCTTGGGAGGCATGTCTACTAAACTCACCCTGATGACACACTTTTTGGTGCCTCTTTGAGTAGATTATATAAGAGACTCAATCATCTTAGCATGCTCAATCATACTCTGAGATGAAGACCCTAAAACTACCATCTTGGTTGTATCGAATTGATACATACCATATAACCACTTCACAAACTTTTAAATTCTCTCAAACTTAGTAGAGATGCTAGCGGCTGAATATCTAGATAAAGTGTGTAAATATGTCTCATATTTGATAATAAAAATAAAACCTTGCTCCAAATGATCAAACTCATCACACATCAACTTTCTCAAACTATATGGTACAAATATCTCCAGAAAAGCCTAAAAAAATTGAGTCTAAGTCATAGAAGGCAAACCCAAAGGCCTACAGTTGGAAAGCAATCTCCACCAATCTCTAGGCATATCTATCAATTAATAGGTAGTATAAACAACTCCATGAGACTTAAGGGATCCTAAACTATGTAACTTCTCTTGGTGATCAATCAAAACTCATAGGCATCCTGTACAATAGCTCCACTTAACTTGGGTGGACCCTAGCGAAAAAACATCTTGAATCTCTTTCGTTCATCAGAAGATATAGTTGCACCTAAATAAATAGTAAGATTGGTAGGCAAAGATTCCACATGTGGGGGCACCATAGATTATAGTTTTATACCAGTAGCAATAATACCATAAGTAGATGCCAACAGTGAGGATGGAATATCACTTAAAGTCGTAGAAATACGAGGTACACTCAAGGGAACACCATCCAAATAACTCTAGAGATGACCTAAATGACTCTGAAGCATTGGGTTGTCGACTGAACCCTATGGAACCTAAGCTAGCCTCACATCTCCTATTTGATAATCATTCCTAGAATACACATCCTAAAGCTTGGTAGAGTCCTCCCTAGCATGTCATCTAGCTAGAGAAACTCCTTATGTCCATCCTCTACCTCTAGGTAGACCACGACCCTTTCCTTATCCTTGAACTAAGGCTACCATATTAGGGATGATTCAACATCTTTAGCCTCTCTTGACCTAGTCCTCACTATTTGTGTAGAAAAATGGGAATACAATCTTAGAACATTGGATATGAACAACTGGCATGACAAAAGATCAAGTTAGAGAAGTTTTTTCCATAAGATAAATTATAGCCTCTAAAAGAAGGATACAGACATCTATGTACTAATCCGCGAGACTCTACTAGTCTTATTGCTCTTACACTTATGAGACCAGTGAACCTGGATTCTCTAATACCAATTTTTCATGACTCAATAAGGTCATGATAAAACTTATCGTAGCCCATCCTCGATAAATAAACTAATCTCCCCTCAAAGGAAAGAAATAAAAAATAAATAAGAAAAATAAAGTTAAATGAGACTAGAATAAAGTCAAGTCACATATATGTAATACCCCATACTTTTCCTAACTTAACTTTGCTCCTAAAATGTCAAAGACTAGCTTCAAAAATGAATGACATTTATTACATATGGAATTTTTAAGATTTAGACTCTCCATTGTGTAGAATATTTGAAAAAGCTTTCCATCTATACCAATTTCGCCCGAATCAGATACTCGATTGAGGAGTTAGGGCATTTTTAGTAAGGCAATATGCTAGCTGGGCGAGCACCACATCGTGGTGAAGGTAATTATTGCAATTGTCAATTTTAGTGGACCTGCGCAATTACACCGCATCCCAGAAAAGCCTAATTTCCCAATTGTCAATTTCCAGCAGGCAAACGCGATTGTAACACATCGCGTTAATGGCCTAAATGGCATTCCAAAGGCACACCGCGATAGCTCTATGTCACAGAGAACTTTCAGTTCCCATTCGTCCTTTTTCCAGTGAGTCATTGCGATAGTGGCGCGTCACGGTGGCATGGTAAATCAGGAAAATTTTGCTTTTCCAGTTCTGATTAAACATTAAAATGCATATTTTGGTCAATCCCCAAGGCCCCAATTCATCATAAACAAGGAATTTATCATATTCAACGCACTTTATGCTTATTTTCATCCATTCTCTTCCAAATAAAAAACCTAGAACTCAAAAGCTTCGTCTCTAACAAATCAAATTCCACCATTATTTCTCCATGAAAGCTCTAAATTGAGGATTTCCAAGACAAGATAATCAAGATCTCATCTTCAAGAACTCAAATAGGAATCCAAAATTCAAGATTATTCATCTAATCATCTACCAAGGTATATGGGGTTTATGAACAAGGATCTTCTTCTATCCTTGTGCCCAAAACCAAGTTTTAATTACAAATTCATATGATTTTGAATGAGTATACATGAGATTTGAATTATGGTTCATGCCCATTATTGCTAATTGCAAGATTATGTGTTTTTGAGAGATTTAGAAGATGAATTGCATGTCTATTTCTATATTTTCATGCCAATTGCAGTAAATTTCAAATTGTGAATTGAATTATCATTATTCTCAAATCAAGCATGAATTTTATAATGTTTTGACATAAACTTAATGCATGGGTTATTAAGCCCAAGTTTATATGTTGATATTTCAAGAAAGATGATACTTTAAGCATCTTATGATCAAATTAATTATAGATTTTCAATAAAGTTTTGATCTTTTGATCCTCAGATAAGATACGAAATACACTTTACAGATTTATTACAGATTATAGAAATTAAAACAACTTTATTTATGGATTTAATCATATAAAAGCATAATTGGTTTCAAAATAAACCCTTGTGCTATTTTAAAGTGGATTTCAGAAAAAATGAGCGCAACTTAAAGGGAGTAGTATTTAGCACCGAACAAGAAGTGTGGGATTAGCGTGCCCTATCTTACACAGAACTACGTAGCCAACGTAGGTACAGACTATCAGATTTTTCCCACTCCTATGTGGATGACAGTTACATATGTGATCACTTAGCTAAGGTTATACTACTTGGAAATAGTACCATACCTCTCCCCATTGTGAGGTTTTCCTTTTAGGGGAACGAGATGTTGGACTCCATGTGAGGTCACATGGTTTATGTCAGTTAAGAGAACTGTAACGCCTCAAAAAATAGGTCCTGGAGCGTAACACGGTGCTTGAGGCTATGAGTAGCCCCAAGCTAATCCTTTGAGCCATTATCATTCAGTTCAACACAAATCAATGGGGTTTCCATAAATAACCCTCAAATATCAACAGAGTATTCATCATCCAAGAATAAAAGAATTTTAGAAAGATAACAAAATACGACATATTAGTCAACTCCCAACATCTATACTAGTCTGACAAGCCTCTAAGAAAATCAGTACAACCAGCGAGCCATTGAGACATGCCCCAACTAACTCATACTCAGTATCAAATGTAAACAATTCCGTGAAACCAACATCAGACATCACATCCTCGGAACATAAGGACTCACCACAATAGAGGATGTAGAACAACATGCCTAAAGAATCACTATCGAACCTAGAACTGAGCACCTGAACCTACATTTCGAGAAAATGCAACCCACATCCAAAGATGTGGGTCAGTACCATGGAAAGAAACCGAGTATATAGGGATGTATGTAGTTGTATAAACATCATCATCATAAATATTTATAAGAAATATGCAGGATGTATGAAAGACTCATATAGCCCGAAGAAAATCATCATAATCATGAGAGGATGAAATAAGTATAATAACACATGTGGTTCATCATATAATTTGTTAATCACTTTCAGTTCATCAAGAATATCAATTCTCATAATGTAAATATCATTTAAATCTTTCGAAAGAAGAACTTTCACAATTCCACTTTCAAATCACTTCACCATTCACCATAGACACAAGGAAACACACACACACTGGGAGATCCTATAACCGACATAAACCATGTGAGCTACATGGATTCCAGCGTACAACCCATGTTGGGGAGAGTCGTCCTATCCTTGCCATCGAAGTAGGACTATCGATATCAAATCCACACAAACTAGTGATCACTATATAAATCAGCCTCAGGCTCACTCCTACGGGGGCACATAGTTCTAGGGAAGTAAGGTTGATTTATACCTCCCACTAGGTGCTAAAGATTTTTCCCGAACATAGCTCAGATCATTTCAAAGACAATTCATAGCAAAATAATTTCAGTAATATATAAATATACATCAGGAGCCATCATGCTTCCTATCTATCAAAATCAACCACATTGTGGATTTCTTTCACACTCGAGTTCAAAACAACTCCATTAAGACCAAAAGGTCAAATCATTCAAAATATCTCAAATATTCAACATCAACGTGCTTATAATAGACACTTTATCAAAAAAAACAATTTCCAATGGGGATTCACGACCCTAATATCAAAATCATGATAAATATCGTTCAAGATTCATGCTTTATATCTCCACACATGTAAATTTATCTTTCAAAATTATAAACATCAAGATTTCATAATAATCATCATAAGATATGATTTCACGCTTCAAATTCGTAAAAATCAAATAAAAATCATGCCTTCGTAAAGAAAATTACTTTTGGGTATAAGAATGAAAGAGAGTTCTTGTTGAAAAACCCCACATACCTTGAATGATGAACTTTAGATCGATACTCATTTTTGAGATGTTAATCGTACCTTTGAATGATGGTTTTTGTATTCTTAAACTAGGAACTTGGAATCTTGAATAAATTTGCAGAATTAATGGTGAACTTTGGAGGTTCTTGAAGTTGGATGTAGGGTTTTCTTTTTGAGGGAATTTAATGAAATATAACATATAATGCTTCTAATGGGCTTTAATATAGGGTTTGGATGGATTTTGGATGAGGGGGAATGACCGAAATGCCCCTGTACTTTGGTGGACTATTTTGATAGTCTGAGGTAGATCAACCATAACGTTTTACTTCGATATCCAAATTGGATAAAACCAATTTCATTAGTAAGAGGACTCTCATATCTTTCTGCTGATATATAGTATCTCACCCAAATCATTGTGTACGAGGAGTTATGATCGTTTGAATTTGACCCAAAAATTTTCTTTTGATTGGCTGAAGTAGATCGACCATAACTTTTTGCTCCGATAGACAAATTGGATGAAACCAATTTCATTGAAAAGAGGACTCGCAGAGATTTCCGTTGATATATAGTAAATCACCCAGATTATTATGTACATGGAGTTATGATCATTTAAAGTTCGAGAAAAAATACGTCAGGCCTCAGTACTTTTTCTTGCACGTTTTACTATTCACTACTATTCATGGTTCGATCGGAATGTTCATAACCTGTTTTGGATGATCCACATATCGTTGGAAAGATTATTCGATAATCTATGCAATGGTGGGTCATAATCTAAGGCATTCCACATAAAAAATTTATAATTCATTCTAGAAGATAAAACCCAACATGTTTACACACAAAATTTCAACGAAAAATTTCCCGGGTTAATACATCATCCCCCCCTTTGAAACATTCGTCCTCGAATGATGCTATACATTCCAAGATTAGATAGGGAGTAGAGCATACAGCTGAAACCATTCATTAGACTCATCACCACATCGTTTCTCACTCCGAATGCAACATAGAACGCATAAATTCAAGAAACTACAGCTGAACACATAATAAATGATAGCTAAACTACTGCAACTTTTATAAAAAGTACATGATTTAGGAAAGAATAGTACCTTCAGCTTGATCGGAGTTCGCGGAAAACAAGTACCGGTACTTGGATCGCATATCTACCTCAGCTTCCCAAGTTGCACCCTCAACAGATTGGTTTCGCCACAACACCTTGACCAAGGAAACCTCTTTGTTCCGTAGTCTTCGAACACTGAAATCAAGAATCTCAATAGGAATCTCATCAAAAGAAAGATTTTCTGGAATGTCAGCACTCGCAGAGGAATCCACTACCACAACATCGCTAATATTCTTTCTAAGAATGGAGACATGGAATATTGGATGAACAGAGGACAACTCGGAAGGTAACTCGACCTCATAAGCTACCTTACCAACATACTAAGAATTTTGTAAGGACAAACATAAAGGGGACTAAACTTCCCCTTCTTTCCGAATCTTTTCACCCCCCCCCCCCATGGGTGAAATTTTTAGATACACTAGATCACCAACTTCAAACTCAAGGTCTCTCCCTCTAATATCCGCATATGACTTCTGATAACTCTGCGCAGTTTTCAACCTTTCCCTAATCAACTTAAATTTTTCCATAGCCTCAAATACCGAATCAGGACCACTCACAGCCACTTCACCCACCTCGAACCAACCTATGGGTGATCTATACTTCCTCTCATATAAGGCTTTAAATGGAGCTATGCCAATACTAGAGTGGAAACTGTTATTGTAAGCAAACTCTATCAACGGTAAGTGATCATCCCAACTTCCCTTAAAGTCAAGTGCACAAGCTCTTAACATATCCTCTAAGGTCTGGATGGTCCACTCAGCCTGACCATATCGGTCTGCGGATGAAAAGCAGAACTCAAAAGCACTTGGGTACCAAGACCCTTCTAAAAAGCTTTCCAAAATTGTGAAGTGAACTGAGTACCCCTATCCGAAATGATAGACAAGGGAACTACATGCAGCCAAACTAGCTCTCGGATATACAATCTACCATAATCCTCAGTAGTATATGAAGTATGAACAGACAAGAAATAAGTAGACTTAGTCAACCTATCAACCACAACCCAAATGGAATCATGATGGCATCGGGAAAGAGGTAAACCAATCATGAAATCCATATTTATCTCTTCCCACTTCCAGGTAGGAATACTAAACTCTTACGTCATACCACTAGGTCTTTGGTATTCAACCTTAACCTATTGGCATGTTGCACACTTAGCTATAAACACTGCTATATCTTTCTTCATGCCACTCAACCAATAGACTTCCCACAAGTCTCGGTACATCTTGGTGGCACCAGGATGAATAGAATATCGCACCCCGTGCGCTTTAGCCATAATCCTGTCTCAGATCATCAACATTCAGGACACACAATCTACCCTGCAATCTCAACACACCATCTCCCCCTTGGGAGGAAACCTCTACTTTTTGGTCCTTGACTGACTCCTTCAGTCTGACCAAACTAGCATCAAAGTATTGTTTTTCCTTCACTTCCAAAACCAAAGAGGATTCGAAACTACTCTGAACCCCTATACTACCTTCAACAGAGTCAAACAACCTAACCCCCAATCTAGCCAAACAATGTACATCACGAGCCAACTCTTTCTTACCTTCTACCACATGCTAAATACTATCCATGGATACTCTACTTAGGGCATACGCCATAACATTGGCCTTGCCCGGATGGTACAGCACACTCATATCATAATCCTTTAACAATTCTAACCATCGTCTTTGCCTAAGATTCAATTCTCTCTGGGTAAACGCATACTGTAGACTCTTATGATCAATGAAAACATCAATATGGATACCATACAAATAGTGTCTCCAGATTTTCAAAGCAAACACAACAATAGACAACTCATTGTCATGGGTGGGGTAATTTTTCTCATGGGGTTTCAACTGTCTAGAAGTATAATCTATTACCTTACCCTTCTGCATCAATATGCAACCCAACCCAACTCTCGAAGCATCCCAGTACACCACAAAACTATCAACACCATCAGGCAAAGTCAAAACAGGGGCTGAAGTGAGTCGAGTTTTCAACTCTTGAAAACTCTTCTCACAAGATTCGAACCACAAGAACTTCACTTTCTTTTGGGTCAACCGAGTCATAGGAGATGCTATAAAGAAGAAACCCTCAACAAAACGGCGGCAATAGCCAGCTAAACCCAAGAAACCTCAGATATCAGTCGGAGAAATAGGTCTAGGCTAATTTCTAATAGCTTCGGTCTTTTGGGGATCAACTCTAATACCCTCGGAAGAAATAATATGACCCAGAAAAGCAACTGACCTTAGCCAAAACTCACACTTACTGAACTTGGCAAACAACTTGTGATCTCTAAGGGTTTGCAAGATAGTTCGGAGATGATCTGAATGTTCATCCTCACTACGGGAGTACACCGGTATATCGTCGATGAACACTATGACAAACATATTCAGATATGGTCTAAACACTCGATTCATGAGGTTCATGAAAGTTGTTGGGGCATTAGTTAACCCGAAAGACATAACAAGAAACTCAAAATGGCCATAACAAGTTCGAAAAGTGGTTTTTGGGATGTCACACTCTCTAACTTTGAGTTAATGATAGCCGGAATGAAGGTCCATCTTTGAGAAATAACTTGCACCTTGCAATTGGTCAAACAAATCATCTATTCTCAGGAGGGGGTACTTAGTTTTTACGATGACTTTATTCAATTGGCGGTAATCAATGCACATACGCAAAGAGCCATCTTTCTTTCTTACAAACAACACAGGAGCACCCCAAGGAGAAACACTGGGCCTTATAAAACCCTTATCTAGGAGATCTTTGAGTTGCTCTTTCAACTCTTTAAGTTCTGCAGGGGTCATACAGTAAGGAGGAATCGAAATGGGCTGAGTATCAAGAAGAAGATCAATCCCGAACTTTATCTCTATATCAGGAGGTATCCCTGGGAGATCATTCAGAAAGACATCAGAAAACTCATTGACGACGTTAATAGACTGGAGAGTTGGAGTCTCAGACTTATTGTCTTTGACTCTAACCAAATGGTAAATACATCCCTTGGAAAGAAGCTTTCTAGCTTTGAGGTAAGAGATAAAATGACTCTTGGGTGACACAGAATTCCCAGACCACTCAAACACGGATACACCTGGAAACTGAAACTTGACCACTCGGGTCCGACAATCAATAGAGGCATAAGAAGAATACAGCTAGTCCATACCCAGAATCACATCAAAATCTACCATGTCTAACTCAATCATATCAGCCAACAAGACTCTATGAAAAACGGTAACAGGACACTTTTTATACACTTTCTAGGCAATAATCGAATCACCCACTGGGTAGAAACTAGGATAGGCTCAGGAATAATCTTAGGACTCATTTTAAAATTTAGAGCAATCAAAGGTGTAACATATGAGAAACTGGATCCAGGATCTAACAAAGCATACACATCAAACTGAAATATACGAAGCATACCCGTAACAACATCGGGAGAGTCCTCTTATTCCTGGCGGGATGGTAAAGCATAGAATCTATTCTGGCACTGACCGCTGGGGCTGGGCGAGTCGCTGGAACTGGAGCACTAACAGTCTGAGTCTGGGTCTGAGGGCGATAGTAACGATACCCTTGTCCATAAGATAAATAAAAAAAATCAAGGTAAGCTTTGTGAAGTGTCAACCAATATCTCGATCTCTGCAATATCACACTGAAGAAAAAGCATTTTTACGATCTTCTACTTAGACCAACACCTGCACAGGGTGCAGAAAAAAAAAAGTAAGGATGATTGTGAAAAATATGTAATTAGTAAGTATCATTGATAACCGGCCCTAATCCAAAGCAATGGTAAGAACCACAACCCCAAACTACCCAAGGTTTCCCTCAATCTACCACTGATATATTCCACTTCATCCTAACAAGGTATCCCAACTCAACAGTTGTAGGAATTTCAATATATAGAGCAAGCAAAATAATCTAAGAACTATTTACCCATGATACAAGAACCTTACATCTCAAAAAATCAATGAAAACTCATTCCAAATCAACCCTAAAATCAAGAACTACTGAGTATATAACTTCGACTTTTAAAATTCCGTCTTAGATCGAAATCATGAAAAACAAGGTGGATAATCTTAGAAATGAATAAAACAAAGGTAAAATCACATAATCTATGTTATATGTGAAAAATACATGGACAATCGTCTAAAATGGCTTCAAAAATATTAAAAATATGAAAGGGATTTAGTTTGGCCTTAAATTCAATGATTGTCGCTTATGCAGCAGTTTGTCTGCTAAAGCGGCCTGGTCAAAGGATCAAACTACCACTAAAACGGTCAAATGACCTCTAAAGTGGTCAAATTATAGATAAAGGGGCTCGATCAAATGGTCAGTCGTTGCTAAAGCAGCGAACAAGCCACTAAAATGGCTACACCAACACCAACAATTTCAAAAACTTATTTTGATCCTCAAAACTCATTTGAAATCCTATAAATATGAAGTAATAGTTAAAATTGATTATAACACTCATTTCATACCCAATAAATTCAACAGATCTATGAAAAGAAATTGTTTACAATAAATTAACTCTTGAGATCCCTTTTAGGTTATTTTAACTAATTTTTATTTAAGAGGTCAAACTACAAAATGAAGGATTGGGGCTTAGACTAACTGCACTACTAACCCAAAATCAACATTTTGGATCTAATGAAACTTTCAAAATAATCATTTGAAGTTCAAATCACCATATATTGACAAAAGTCAAACTAAATCATTATAAGGCTACTTAAAACTACAAACTCAGTCCAGAATGCATCGGGGATTGTGCTAACAATTCCCATAATTCATAAATGACAAAATCCAACTATGGAGAAGGGCAAAGTTATCAAAATATAGTAAAGCTATAAATTATCATGAGGGTTGTTAGATTATCCACCTCTAAGATATATGTTCGTCCTCTAGCGTAAAGATAAACAAAGTCCAAAAATTTGACCAACAACTAAAAATATCACCATAAAACTCATGTGATCAATCTGATGTGGAGTTGCAACTATGGAACAACCAATCTAAATGTAGAACTAATAATCTTTCACACAATGACTCACAAGGTCACAACACTAGTATCTGAGGCCAAATTTCTCAATGAAAACGATTTCCTTAATTTTTGAACTTCCTCTTTACCCAAAAACTAAGTCGATCATGCTAGAAATTCTGAATATACCCAGCTAACTTAATCTATCTAAGAAACCACAAAAATCAGCCGCAAACCCACAAAATGCCAAGAAACCCATGAATCCACATAGCCCCTCACTAAAATACTAAATCAATCTACTCAAGATTGATATAATATTCATCAATTTAGACAACACTTTATCTCCAAACTAAAGAAACTAGGCCCAAACTCGATGTCAAAGCCACATAAAACCTCAAAATCCATACTAAGCATACTTAGGCCACTATACTATGGGCATATCTTATGCTCAACCTTTTGAGGAAATCGAGAATCATTGTCAAACTATATAGAACAAAGATATGAACACTCTAAATAGAACTAGAACCAAATGGATTAATGACCCACGCAACCCTCAATAACCAAGTAACATTTAACCACCCAAAGTCCTCAATAATCTGGTAAAGTAAAGAGCCTCTTCGATCGTACACACATAAGAAATCCATTATATCAGAGACAATCATCCCATAGAAAAAGTGCAACAATCACTATATCTCATTGATAGACACCCAAATCATAAATCAAAACTTAAGAAAGTCACTGCTAGACTCCTCAAAAGTCATTAACGAACCCTGCTATCAGTTTTAAATTGCCAATATAAACCTATAGCCAAACTCTGAACATAAAAAATATCTTATGTACAAGTTTCTTATCTCTTTCCCAACCCAATTACCGTTCAGTATCCTTTAACACCAGAGCCATGGAATAATAATGCATATGCTAAATAAAAACTCATAAACAATAACATCATTAAGCTATTTAACTTCCAAAGAAATAAATGCGAAAAACTAGGTATCTTTTCATTCAAAAATCCTTCCAAATCAAAATCTAGTATCCTTATAAGTAAAATGCCTTCAAGTTTAACAGAGGAGTGTTTCAATACCCATAAGTATTTTCATGCAAGAAAGGTCAATCACTAGGGAGGTAACAGTCGTAAGGCAAGAATGCCTAAATATCTTTCCTTATCCAACTAGAATCCTTTAATTGTAATGTTTACAAGTTAGTCATATCACAAGTCTAATCCATCACAAAGTCTTCATGCCCAAACTGATTAGTATCACTAGTCATCCCATAGAGTTAATCTCATTATCAATGTGTTAACCCAAACCACAGATATACTGAGGTGATCCGGTAAAATAAACTAACTTATATGCACATATACTGCCAATACTTGTAGATAATCCCACAACAGTCTACTAGTTGTAAGGTTCATTTATTCATAACTCACCATCTCAATAATTGAATCACTTCCTCAATCCCACGTGATATCATAATCCTTAAGTAAAAATTTGAATTACCTCTTATAATTGGAATATACCAATACCTACCACTGATCTACCTCTATCTCATAACATAGTCATTGAGAAAATTATACCCAAAGACAACAAATCCCATAATACCTATAAAAATCAAATCTAGTCTAATAATATACCTTACATGAGTCACAATATAGGATTAGCATATCTAGACCACCACTAAAATATCATCTATATGGTAGAAATATCAATAGATCCAACATTCATGAATCATATAAAACTTAACATTGAAGAATCACATACAAGAATGTAGAACCACAATCAAACACAACCACGACAAATCAAAGGCATACCAAAACTACACTTATAAGGACTATACCAGAATCTCCTATATTGAGTCCATCTCGAGGAACATAATAATGAGGATTGTCGTAATTTTGAGAAATTGATGAAATTCCTCTCTAATAGCATTGTGAGAAATCCTTTCTACGATGCCCAAGACCCCCGCATAAGATACAACCGAAGAAGTAGGAGCCCATTGAACTGGGCTCAAAGGGCCTGAACATTAATCATAAACTAAACTTCTCCAAGAATAACCACAAGGATCTTAGCCTCTACCATATATTTTGCTATCGGCCTCAAGTTTACAGTGCCTCTATCCCGCAAGTCTGTCATATTTCCACTCAAACATATAATACCCCATATTTTTCTTAGCTCAATTCAGCCCCAAGTACAGGTACAAGAGGCTGAGAACCTAAAAATTTGGCTAAGTGTTGGAGACTTAGTTTAATTTTTGGACTCTTAACTTCGTTGACTTTTAAAGTGACCTTCCCAACCCTGAGATATAGGTTTTTGAGTTAATTTATATTCACGGTGTAATTAGCATGTCTCAAGTAAGTTTTAAATTTTTCAGATGAGGTTTGGACCACGTTTTGATTTATAAAATATTAAGTCACCGTAATTGGGGTGCGTTGCGGTAGAATAGAACTAGAGGCCTTGGCACATCGGGCTGACGGCTCAATCGGCGCTCTAATTATGAATTTAAATTTCCCAGGGGCAATCAGGTCTTTTTGCATGCCCCAATTCGGAAAAACATAGAATTTATCATCAGTTAAGGCATTATATACCCTATTTCCACAATTTTTCTTTAAAATAAACCCTAGACATCACCCAAATTCATCGTGTTCAACCATTATTTCTTTATGAAAACTCAATAATTCAAGCTTCACCACCCAATAACGATCAAGAATGTCAATTCTCTTGCAAGATTAAAGTTTTAAGGTATGTTAAATGTTCATCCATGGGTCTTTTCACCCATGGAGTCCAAGTACCCATTTTTGTGTTCTAAATCATGAATTCACATGTTTACAATGAATTAATTTCATGATGCTTTTGGGAATTTTGATTATGCATGATGTTTACAAGTGTTTTTAGTTTGAAAGTAGTCTTTACACGTTTGAAGCATGAAATCCCATGTTAAATTTCCCAATGTATTATTTTTGTGTTATGATTATGTTATTCCCACATGTTTCAATCATTCCCATGCCTAAGTTCATGAATTTCAAGTGTTTGATGAAATGTCTAAGAGACGAATTTTGAGCAATGACTACTTATTATGCTTGTGAAGCTTTGGTATGCTTTTACTGTTAATGTTATCAAGTCTTGGGGGCAATGAATACCCAAAATTTAGTTGTTTACTTAGTCTAGTACTTTTAGAATGGTTTACAGGAATATCTGATTATTATTAGTTAAGTCAGTTATCCTATCAGTCAAGTTTAGATCAGTTCAGTATTCTGAGTTAGTTCAGTCGAAAGTAGGATTTAGCACCGAGTTAACCCAGGGATGGGGGATCACCTACCAGTTAAGGGTGTGACCTTTAGTAGCAATCCCTGGGTTCAATAACTATGTAGCCAACGTAGGTTAGAGATACTAACTTGCCAGTTGAGGGTTGACATATATCTCACTAGAGCACTTGCCAGTAGAGGGTGACTCTTTAGTCCTTTAGTACTTCATTTTAGTAGATCCACGCAGCTAGTGTTAGTACTTGTGGCACGGTACTGACACACTTCTAACTAGGGTCACAGGTTGGATCCCAATTAGCTCATATTGGGGTATGTCAGTAAGATAATAGCTCCTACAGTCTCAATGCAGTATTCAGTTTAGAGTTTAGTGTCAAGCTTGCTTGAACATGGAATACAATATTAGTTGCTCAGTGTTTCAGCATTTCAGCTTACAGACTATCCCAGTATCATGTCATATGCTTGGTCAGCCATTCTCAGACTTTATGGCTTCCTTGCATACAATACATCAGTTATCTCATGTTGTTTATTCAGTCAATTATTATTCATGCATATAATCCATGCATATCTACCTAACCTCATTTAGCATACCAATACATTCAAAGTACTAACCGCATACTCGTTTCTTATGCTATGATGTATCATATCATAGGTTTGAAAGCTCAGGTTCCCAACTACACCTAGACATCCCAGCGCACCAGCAGCGGTAGAAGTGGTGAGTCCTTATATTCTGAGGATCGTGTATTTTTATTTCAATGTTTCAGTTCAGTAATCATCCAGAGTTAGTTGGGGACTTATACAATCAACTCCGCAGTCAGTCAGTTAGAGGCTTTCAGATAGTTAGTTAGTTATCAGTTGTTAGTGACAGTTTTTACAGTATTGTTTTCAGACATTTGTATTTCTGGCATATTAATATAGGGATATTTTTAAACGTTTAAACCTTATGGCGTTTCGAGCTTTGTTTTCCTTATATGTGTATCCTTTATAATCCCTTATTATCAGTTTATTTAGTGCTCATAGCAGGTATCAGTTAATGGATTAGCTTGTGGTCACTGCATCGTGTGATGTCCAGGGTGTACTTTTGGGGCATTAAAAAACTCCTCTAAAACCTCACAAGCAAACTGATCCCGCAAAAGAGAAGGTGACCCAACTAGCCTACTTCTACAAAAGTCTATCACCATTGTCTAGCTGGTCCAAATAACTGAAAGGCAATGAAATCTACTCCATTAGAATCCATTAAGCCCAACTTATGCAACTTTTAGTGATATCCAAGTAAGAAAAAATAAGCATCAATCCTAGGATCTATATTAAATTGAAGAGGATTTGTCCTCATAAACTCTATATACCTACTTTGTCCTTTTATGGATATAAAGGGTAAGGTTACTGAATGTAGAGTGATCCCTGGAAATATCTCATCAACATTAGAAGAATCTATAATCAAATGTGCATATGGAGTTTGAAGTACTAAAGTATCTTGTCGAATCATAGAGAATTCACCCTCTCAAGGAAACCCAACACTAGTATCGAAAAATCCTCAAGCAAAGTATGGTGTCAGGTAGTGTCTGCACTAGCCTTAACCCCTCAAATTCAAAAGGCCCATCATTACTAGCAACCCTAGAATCTGAAAAGTCAATCCCAACCTAACCTTTAGTTGGATCGTACGATCCAATCTAACCTCTGTTCAACCTCTACACATGTCATGCACCGAAGGCTCAAGCTTTAAATTTTTGGCTTAAGAAGAATGCATCTTCCCAATCTATAAGAGAGTGAATAAGAGGTTTGACTTATACAAAGATATGAACGCATGAGTTAGAATGAAGAAATTAATTTATTGTAAAGTCATGCAGCCTTTCCAAGATAGATAATAGATGTCTTCGCACCGATATGCAAGACTGTAACCAACTTTTCTTATATTAATGATATCAATAAACCTTGACCTCAGATATCAATTTAACATTGCATAAAATAAAGTATGTGGTGACACTATCACACTATCTTGTATAGGTAAGCCTATCCTAACTTAACTCAATAATTAAAGATAATCAGAAGTGGAAGAAAAAGAATAAAATAATCCCAAAACACACAAAGATGAAAATATAATTCAAATATGCATCCTAGGTATCGTTTTCACTAGTACAAGCCTCTAAATATAGAACAATATTAATAAACGAAAGTATCAATCACTACCTCGATCTCCATAACATAAAAATTGAAAAAATCACTTTATGATCTTATACTCAAATTAACACCTACACGGGGCCCAGAAAATGAGAAAAAGAAAAAGAAGCAAGGATGAGTATGAAACAAGTGTAATCAGCAAGCATCAATGAATAATCGACACTAATTCAAAGCGATAGCGAGAACTAGCATCCCAACTTCCCAAGGTTCCTTTCAATCTACTACTGATTAGTACAACACTTCATTCTAACAAGGTATCCCAACACAACAGTCATACGAATATCAATATACAAAGTAGGCAAAATAATACAAGAGAGTCAACTCTAGTTATTTTATGATCAACAAGTAAAGAAAGTCATTTATAAGGAGGGACTTACTAACACAGTATATTTGGCGAAATAAAAATATTCAAACAATAATATGGGATATAATAGTGAGAGTGTATATGTCACGAACCAAACCTGAGCCTAGCCGTGACGGGTAATCTCAAATCTACCCTGGGTTGGAGACCACCCCCTTATCCATATCTTAGGAGCACCATAATAATAAATTAAAAGTCAATTAAGATAGAAATAAAAGATAAATAGGTCAAAAAAATCCTAAGAGTCAAAACCAACAATCCAACCCACACTTGACCACAAAAGGCTCTAAAACCAGAAATACCAACTAAGTAGTGATATGTCCATGACTATAACCAAAAGAATCCAAAATAAAGCACTATGACTAAAAATAATGAAATGACCGAACCTTCCGAAAGAAGGAGGCTCACCACTTTATAACAGATCCACAGTGGTATCAAATCACTTAACTCTGCACAGGAGTATCAGAAAAGCCCTCAGACCCTGCATCATAAAATGATGCAACATCAAAGGATGGTCAGTGGGGCACACACTCGCATGTAACTCAGGGGATAGGGATAAAATAATGAAATTACCAAAAGTCCAGTCACAAACCATAATGCACAATATTTATACATATATAGGATGTCGGGATAGGGGCAAGGATCCATTATCATGATAGTTTAAACCATTAGCCTGAACTGTTTAGCTAGCTTCGTCCTAAAGGCACCCATGGGCTATATGATTCCAGCTCCCCCTGCTAGAAGGGCTCCAGTTCATGTTAGCCACACGAATCAAAGAAAATTGTGGAAAGGCTAAAGACCTCAAGGTCGTAGCCTCCCTCCCCAAAATGTATATATAACGTCTGGACCAAGTATACGGTCACATGGATCCCCTGCGCCAACAAATATGGTTTTCAGTGTTCATCCCCCAGGACTTACACCTTCATGGTGAGCTACACATTTCTATTATGCCCAAATTAAAACAGTTGCACATAAACCAACCACTAACCCGGGAGTCTTTCATTAAGGTATTTACCAACTTGGTATCATCATACCAATTATTCTAGGAAGCTAATATAATTATGCCAAGTCAATCCATATAACCAAATTGACTCCTAAGTTCCTATTAAAATCCAGTCCATGTCAACCAAGGCCATTTAAAATCCATTATTTTCCATTATCCCTTCATTGCAATGAAATGGGTTCAAAAGATAAGTTAAATCATACAATTATCCATATTCAAAAACTTGTGAAGTAGGTTGAGATTAATGTCATTATCAAATCAAAATTTCATCAATTTGAGGAAACGCATGTCCCCCACTCCAACCATTTAACCAATGCACCAATTCAGTCCCCAAAACACCAATTTAAAGCATGAATAATCAATTTAAAACATGGGACAAGTAATTCAAGATAAAACAATCAAAAACCCTCAACCCAATTTCAAACCCATAATTTAAATAACATGAATAACCAATCAATTTATGTCATAATGAAAAACTTACAAGTTAGGGATGAGAAACATTCCTTAAATACACAAGAATTTGAGGAGAAAACAAAGTTTTGAGCTTGGACAGTGAATCCATTGTAAAACCCTTAAGCTTTCTTGGGTTTTGTGTTAGAAAGAAGAAGAATGATGTTTTGATCTTTAAACTAAAGAAAAAAGGTCACCCCAAGTGTTTATACGTTGTACAAGGGGTAAAAAGACAAAAAATCCCTTACCATAAGTGAAAAACAAAAACTGAAGAAAATTAAAATAGTTGCATTTGTCCCCAAATGATGAGTTAAGACATTTTTAGCACGATAATAGCAAAAATACATCAGAATTATATCATAAATTCAAAATACGACAAGAAGGAAACGAAACTTATACCTCAAGCACTTCCATACAACACGGGGAACAAGAACAGGTACTTGGCTCTTATATCTTCCTCAGCTTCTTATGTAGCTTATTCCACCTTTATATTCCTCCAAAGAACCTTTACTGAAGCTACATCCTTTGTCCTCAATTTACGAACTTAACTATCCAATATCTCAACTAGTACTTTCTCATAAGACAAAGAATCCATAACACCAACATCCTCAATAGGCATTATCAAAGAAAGGTCACCCACACACTTTTTAAACATAAACACATGAAACACAAGATAAATTAAAGACAAACTAGTTAGTAAATCAAACTCGTCAGCGACATTCCCAATCCTTCTCAAAATCTAATACAGACTAATGTAATGGGGACTAAGCTTCCCCTTAATCCAAATCTTATAACTCCTTCCATAGAGATACCTCAAGAATATCCAAGTGCTCACTTTTAACTCTAACTCTCTTAGCCTCACATCCGCATAAGACTTTTGGGAACTTTAAGCAGTCTTAAGTCTTTTTCTAATCACCTTTACCTTCTTCATGAATTGGTGAACCATGTCAGGACCAAACAACCTAGTCTCACCTACGTCAAACTACCAAATATGAGATCTACACCTTCTACCATAAAGAACCTCAAAAGAAGTCATCTGAATGTTAGAGTGATAACTATTATTATAGACAAACTCAATAAGAGGCAAATGGTCAACCTAACTACCTTTTCAATCACTCAGGCCCTTAGTATATCCTCTAAATTTTGAATAGCACATTCGACTTATCTATCTATTTGAGAGTGGAAAGCGGTGCTAAGGTTCACCTTAGTACCCAAACCTTTTGAAAACAAACGCCAGAAGTAAGAATAAAACTATGTACCTCCATTAGAAATAATGGACACCGGCTCACCATGAAATATTGCAATCTCCTGAATGAACAACTTGGCATAATCCTCTCCTGAGTAGTTAGTACTCACAAGTAAGAAGTGAGCAAACTTAGTCATCCCATCCATAATGACCCAAATAGAATACTGATTTTGAGACAATGGAACACTCATAATGAAATCCATATTTATCATCTCTGAATTTTACATTGGCAACTCTATCTCTTAGGACATACCACTAGGCCTCAAATGTTCCACCTTGACTTGCTGACAAACCATATACTTAGCAAAAAAATTTGCCACATCCATCTTCATATTATTCTACTAATAGACTTCTTTCAAGTCATGATAAATTTTGGTCGAACCTATATGAACTGTATATCGGGACTCATGAGCCTCAACCAAGATTTTTTCTCACAACCCATCAACATCAGGTACACACAACCTTTTTTAATATGTCAAGATGCCATCTCCCCTAATCTCGAAAGCCATAACCTTTTGTTGACCCACATCATCCTTAATCTATGTAAGTATGGGATCCAAAACTTGTTTCTCTTTTACCTCAGCTTCTACAGATGACTTAACCACCTCCTAAATAGTCACTGATCCATCCTCGGAGTCTAAAAGATAAACTCCTAAGTTAGCCAACCTATGAATATCCTTCACCAATCCTCTTTTGTCCTCATAAATATGAGATAAGATCCCCATATAAAACCTTCTAAGAGCATCAACAATAATATTAGCTTTACTTGGATGGTAGTGTAGGCTCATATCATAATCCTTAAGCAATTCAAGCCACTGCCTCTGCCTAAGATTCAATTCCTTCTGAGTAAGCACATAATCCAAGCTCGTATCATCAGAATAAATATCCACATGCACCCCATACAAATAATGGTGCCAAATTTTCAATGCAAAGACCATAGTAGTCAACTCTAGATTGTAAGTCAGGTAATTTCTCTCATGAACCTTAAGTTGCCTAGAAGCATAGGATACAACCTTACCATGATACATCATAACACAATTTATTCCCATATGGGATGCATCACAATACACAACAAAACCATTAGTACCCTTAGGTAGGGTCAAAAAAGGGCACGGAAGTCAAATTGTCCTTCAAATTATCAAAACTACCTTCACAAGCATCGGACCATATAAACTTAACCTTTTTGTGTTAAATTCATCAGCGAAGTAGCAATAAAAGAGAAAATTTCCATAAACCTCCTATAATACCCAGCCAAGCCCAAGTGGCTCCTAATGTTAGTTAGAGTCATGGGTTTAAGTCATCTCTTCACTGCCTCAACTTTCTATGGATCAACCTTGATCCCTTTTCTACAAATAACATGCCCAAGAAAAGTCACAACACTTGGCCAAAACTCACATTTAGAAAACTTTGCGTACAAATCTCGATCCTTAAGAATCTGCAACATAATTTGGAGGTGATTCGTATGATCCTTCTCACACTTAGAGTACACCAAGATGTCATCAATGAAGAATATAACAAACAAATCTAGAAACTTCCCAAAAACCTGATTCATAAGGTCCATGAAAGTAGTTGGAGCATTAGTTAATCAAAATGACAAAACGAAGAACTCATAATAATTGTACCAAGTTTGGAAAGTAGTTTTAGGAATTTCAACCTCTCTAATTTTCAAATAGTGATAGCCCAAACAGAGATCAATCTTAAAGAAACAACTAGAACCCTGAAGTTGAACAAAAAGTTCATCAATTCTCAGAAGAGGGTACTTATTCTTCACTGTCACCTTATTCAACTGACGATAATCTATACACATCTAAAAAGACCCATTTTTATTTTGCCTAAAAAGTACAAGAGCACCCATGGAGAATCACTACGACGAATGAACCATTTTTCAAGAAGATCCTTCAACTACTCATTTAGCTCCTTTAGTTCAGTCTGAGCCATCATATAAGGAGAAATGGAAATGGGGTGGGTATCCGGTAGATGATCAATCCCAAAATTTGTTTCCCTATTGGAGGAAATCCTAGTTAGATCATCGAGGAAATTCACTAACCATAGGGATAAATTGTAAAGGACTTTCAGAGTTAGAATCTTTAACCCAAACTAGATGATATAAACACCTTTTAGAAATCAATTTATGAGCTCTAAGATAGAAAATAAACCTCCCTTTAGGTACTAACGAACTCCCCTCCCATTTAATCACCAGTTTATTTGGAAACTGAAAATTGACCTTTCTGGTCTAACAATCCAGAGAAAAATAGCACAAATGAAGATAATCCATCCCCAAGATTATATAAAAATCTACCATGTCAAGTTATATCAAATACACCAATGTCTCCCTATGAAGAATAGACACCATACAACCCTTATAGATTTTCCTTGGAACAATTGAATCACCCACTAGAGTAGAAACAGAAAAGGGGTTGGAAATATTTTTAGGACCAAAACCAAAGTGTACCACTATATAAAGAGTAACATAAGATAGGGTAGAACATGAATCAAGAAAATAATAAACATTACGAGAAAATATTTGTAATATACCAGTGACAACATCTGGAGATACCTCAGATTCCTAATGAATAGCAAGAGCATAGAGATAATTTCGGCCAGTGCCGGTATGTGAAATAGAATCCTTAGGTGCCAAGGCTAAAGAAGTGGCAATTGGAACCTTATTAGATCTACTGGAAACTCTGGCCGAAGGATAATATCTCTACATATGACCAAGCTGACCATAATTATAGCACCAATTTCTCCCATTATCACAATATCTATGGTGAAGCTTTCCATAAAAATGATAAGAAGGGTAAAATAGGGCTGAGTGAGCTCCACCTGCCTAAAACTGGGCACCTTGTTCCTTAGGACCACTTCTAGCCTGAAAACGATAATCACCTATAGGATTACGATAAGGAGCACTGGCAGATGAATACGAATTTCCTCAATTCTTTTTCTTAATCTGTTCCTTACCATATCTTCTATTGTTCTGATGATTTTTACCCTACCTTAAATATTTGAACTTTTTATTCTCCCTCTCTTTAATCTTTACCTGCTTCTTCTTTTCATCCTCCACCAGTTGTACATAAACCACCAGCCTGGATATGCTCATATCATTATTCAACATAGCAACCTTACCATCTAACACTAAATCATGGGACAAACCAGAAGCAAAATTCCTCATTCAGGATCTCATACTAGACACCTGTTTGAGAGCATAACGAGACAACTGACGGAATTTCTAGGAAAACTTCTTAATACTCATCTTACGTTGCTTCAAGTTCATAAAATCTTCAACCATAGATTCCCTCAACTCTCGAGGAAAGTAGTGATCAAAAAATCACCTAAAAGTCATCCCACACTGTTAGTTCAACATCATTACCCATCATCGCTTCCCACTTCTCATACCATTGGTAAGGCACATCTTTAGACTAATAGACAACAAACTCCACATCCTCTAAATTAGTAGCATCCATAACTAAGAAAATCTTTTCCATCTCATCAATAAAGTCGTGGGTATCCTCCTTAACTTTAAAGCCAATAAAGGTTGGGGGATTAAACCTCATAAACTGGCCAACCTGAGTGACCTTAGATAAACTAATAGCAGGACCAACATGATCATATTAATGAGACTGTAATGCCACTAATTGAGTAAGTATATGAATAGACTAGTAGAACTCATCATTAGAGATATATCCTGTGGCAAATGAGCATAAGTGTCAGCAGTCGGGAAGGCCCGAAGAGGACTAGTAGGCACCAGTAAAACTCCAAGTGAAGCGGTATAATTAGAAGCAGGGACCCTAGATTGGGTCTGCACTCTATAAACAGGGTGAGTTCCTCCACATTTTCCTCAGGTGTGATAGAGTTTCCAGTAGAGTTTCTACAACTGTAAGATCTTTAGGGAGGCATGATCTGAAATGCGAGTAAGCCAAGAGTTAGAGAATTTTCATAACCACTAGACTCTATAGCCCAAAATTGGTCATAAAAGGGAAACATTCCTAAATTCCTTGTAGAATCCCCTATAAATGTGGTGTGCTACACACCCATAAAAGGGACTCTACTCTACATGGCTTTGTGGAAACCCAACGACCTAGAACAGTGCTCTAATACCAAGCTTGTCATGACCCAAACCTAGGCTTGGCCATGACGGGAAATATCAAACCCACTATGGGCTAAAGACCGCCCCCTTAGCTGTATCTTAGTAACACAATAATAATACCAAAGCGGCAGCCAATTAAGATAGAAATAAAAGATACATAAGTAAAATAAAAATCCTAAAAGTCAAAACCAACAATCAAACGCACACTTATCCACAAAAGCCTATAAAACTAGAAATACCAACTAAGTTGGACCATGCCCCAACAATGACCAAAAGAATCCAAAATGAAGCACTAAGCCAATGATAAAAACAAATAAATGACCTGATCTTCTGAAAGATGGAGGGATACCATTTAACAGCAGATCCACATGAGTACCAAATTACTTAGCACTGCATAGGAGTAGCAAAAATGCCCTCTAGCCTTACATCATGAAACAATACAGTGCCCAAGGATGGTCAGTGGGGAAAGTACTTTCATATAGCTCAGGGGATAGGGATAAAATAATGCAATAACCAAAATTCCTGTAACAAACTACAATTCACAATATTTATACATATATTAGATGTCGGTATAGGGGAAAGGATCCATTATCATGATAGTTTAAACCATTAGCTTGAATTATGTAGCTCGCTTCATCTTAAAGGCATCCATGGGCTATATGGGTTCAACTCCCCCTAATGGAAGGGTCCTAGTGTATGTTAGACATACGAATTGAGAAAAACTGCAAAAAAGCTAAAAACCTCAAGGTTGTATCCCCTCCCCCAATATATATATGTAACACCCTATATTTTCCTAGTATTATCTAAGTCCCAATACATGAGTATTCATGTATAAAATTTTTGAAAAACTCATGATTTTTCAGTTTGGAGCCTGCCATTACGTAGGAAATTCAATTAGCTTTCCAACAATATAAAATTTGCCTAAACCCAATAACCGGGCAAGAAGTTATGGCGATTTTAAGTTTTAATCGTGTAACACTGTCATTTTAAACCTTAGCGCATCGCAGATCCAGCATAAATGACAATTTTCAATTTTTAGTGTGACCCCAGGATAATGGCGCATCGCGGAGTAGACCAATTTCACGTTTGTCAATTTCTAGTGGTCCTCCGCGATGTTGGCGCATTACGGACGTGTCCAAAATGGCATCCACAGGCTAACCGTGATGGTGGCACATCGCACCATCTGTCCAGGTCCCATTTGTCCCTTTTCCAGTGGCTTCGTGTGATAGTGGTGCATCGTGTCAAGGCCAAAAATTGGAATGGTCAGTTTTTAGCTTACGTTTTAAATCCATTTAAGGGTATTTGGGTCTTTTTCCTGAGCCCTAAATTCATCCTAAAGCACAAAATTTAGCCTAATTGACCTAAATAATCATTCATTCTACAATTCTCTCAAATTAAAATCCCCTCTTTCAAGAACAAGAAATCCTAGCTCTCAAATTCAAGGCAATTTCTTAAGAACTCTCCATTCATCTCTTCAAATTCATTAGCCCAGGTATGTTAGATGTTCATCCATGGATCCCTTTTATCCATGGAGTCCAAGCAACCCTTTTAAATTATAAAATTATGATATTTTCAAGTTATCATATTTTAAATTATGATTTCATCCATGAATCTCCAAGTACTATTGATTTATACCATGCTACCATGAAATTGTTGTTATTATTCAATCTTCCATGTTTTAATACTATTATATACTGAATTAAACCATGATTTAATGTTATTATGATGAATTCATGTTATTCCTACAAATTCCATGACATTCCTATGATTGTTTTAAATCAAGAACTACAAAGGTTTGATAAAATATCTACAAGAGTGATTTAATTACTAAGAGCCTTCATATTTTGATCTCCAAGTGTTAGTGTCATTTTACTATAATTGTTTTGAGTCCTGGGTGTATTGAATACCCGAAATCCATAGCTATTTATTTTGTCTAGTCTTAGTACATACAGAACAGTCTTCAGAATATACTATGACCACTTCAGAATAGTCAAATACCAGTCAGTTAAACTCAGAACAGTCTAGTATTTCAGTGTCTTTCAGTTGGGAGTAAGATTTAGCACCAAGCGAGTGTAGGGATGGCAGCTTCCCCGTCAGATAGGCAAAGTCGTTAGTAGCAGTACCTATACTCTAGAACTATGTAGCCAGCATAGGATAAGAGTAGTCACCCATCAGATTAGGCTTGAATATCTCGCAGGAGTCACCCGTCAATTTAGGCTTAACAGCCTTAGTCCATTAGACATTATATTAGTTTAGTGGATTCACACAGCCATTGTTAGTACCCGTGGTACAATATTAACACCTTCCAACTGGGGTTACAGTTTGAACCCCGATCAGCTCAAATTGGTGAATGTCGATTCGATGATACCTCCCACAGTCTCAGATATAGTCTCAATTACAGTCTCAATTCAGTTATTCAGTCTTAGTGTTGTTTGACCAAAGCATACGGATTTTAGTCATTTCAGTATTTTAGTTTACAGATTTTACTCAGTTAATGTTATATGCTTGGTCGTACATCCTCAGTATTTATGGATTTTTATACATTTTCAGTACCTATAGATTCCATGCTCTTTATTCAGTACTCCATGCTTTACATGTATATCCAGTTAATTATTAGTTTCATTCATGAAACCATGCATATTAGCCTGCCTCATTTAGCATACAAGTACATTCAAAGTACTGATCAAATACTTTTATCTTATGCTAAGATATTTTATATCATAGATTTTGATGCTCAGTTCCTGGCTCGTGATTAGACTTATCAGATCTTCAATAGTAGTAGTGGTGAGTCCTCATACTTTGAGGACAAACTTACTTTATTTCATGTCTTATTTAGTACTTAGTTGGAGTTAGTTGGGGCCTGTCCCATCAATTCATATTTAGTCAGTCAGTTTTAGAGGCTTTTTAGACATTAGAGTTAGTTATTCAGTACTCAAATATTACAGTAGTTATCCAGTTTATCACTATTTAATCAAATTCAGTTAGTTGTTTATATAGACTCGTATTTTAGTTATAAATTCAACTATTAAAACCTTATGGAATGTCAGTATTTTTCCATATTTATGATTATATTATTCAGTGCTCATAGAAGATACTAGCCCATGAGTTAGCTTGTGGTCTCTCGGGACCATAAGTACCGTGTAACAACTAGTGGTAGTCTCGGGTCGTTACAAACTTGGTATCAGAGCCTAAGGTTTTAAAGTGTCATAGAAAGTCTACAAGTCATGTCGAGTAGAGTCTTGTGCATGGGTGTGTAGTGTGCCACACTTATGGACGAAAGGCTACAAGGCGTTTAGGAAAAATTTTCCATCTTTCAATATTCATGTCATGCAATTGAGTGTGAGATCAAGTTAAACTCCCTATCTAATCTATTTCTTCCTTCCATTTATAGAACATGACTCCCAAGAAGAATGAAAAAAGAACAGGAACTCAGTCGTCCCCTCAACCCATCCCAATAGATCCTCTGGATGAGCATGTCTCTCACGTAGAATTCAGGGCTGCGTTCACTACTCTAGCAAAATCCATAGCAGTATAGAATGAACGGCCAGCTATTGTTTTGGCCAACCCAGTGGACAATACTACTGCAACCAGAATTCGAGATTTCTCCCAAATGAATCCTTCTTTCTTCACAAGATCAAAGTCTGAAGAGGATCCACAGGAATTCTTATATATAGTTTAGAAGGTAATGGATGCTATGGGGGTAACGTCTAGTCAGAGTGCTGAGTTGGTTGCATATCAATTGCAAGATATAGCCCATACTTGGTTTAAGCAGTAGAAAGTTGATAGAGGTGTTAATACAGGGCCTATAGAATGCGAAGAGTTTGCCACAACTTTCTTGGATAGATTCTTTCCATTAGATTTGATGGAGGCCAAGGTGTTAGAATTTATTAATTTGAGGCAAGGTAGTTATAACGCCACAAATATGGTACCCAAAATGTTATACGGTGATCATGACCTTGAAGGACCACAAGCTAACCCATGACTGATATCTGTAACTGAGCACTGAATAATATACTATAATTATGCAGAATATAAGTTGTAAGGCCATAAGATTCAAAACTGAACTAATACTGAACATAAAACAATATCTGTAATGGGGTAATACAATACCCAAAATTGAAGTAAACTATCTGAAACATGTTGTAGTCTGAAAGTCTCTAAACTGTCCAAAATCCATGGAGTTGATGGGACATGTCCCCAATTAACTATGAACTACAGAAATAATAAAGTAATAAAATAATATGTTATCCTCGAATAATGAGGACTCGCTTCTAGTCTAACTACTGAACGTCTGATCTACTAAGGATGTTTGAGAGCTCGTGCTTCTAAACCTATGGTATAAAACACCATAGCGCAAATACGTCAGTACGTTGAATATACTGGTATGCAAGTAAGGTAGGCTGAATGCAAAAGGTTCATATGCATGAACAATACTAACTGAATGAATAACATGAATGTTAGAATACATGCATAAATACATAACTGTAACTGAATTCGTGACAGTATTGAGTACTGAATTCTGACTACTAAGTCTACTAAGAACATGGATTTACTAACATCTGGATATTACTAATACTGGGATACTGGGTAACTGAGTCAACTGAATACTGAGGGACAGATATTAACTTATTGATAAAAGAATGACTATTTCTGACAGTTCTGATTATGAAGAACTAGTCTGATTGATTGTATCTAACAGTCCTAAAATTGAATACTAATAACATGAGTTACTGATAACTGATATAGCTAATACTGAATGACTGTATCTGACAGTCAAGATTCTGATAGAACTAGCTGAGTTTCATATTGTTCAAATTTGACTTTATCTGACAGTCTTAAAATTTTAAAGATTTATCTAAGTTGTATTACTAAGATTGAGTCTGAAACTGTAATTGTGGGAGGTAATCATCTAACTGACATGCCCCAAATCTGAACTGGTGGGGTCCAACCTTTAACCCCAGCTGGAAGGGTATCAGTATCATGCCACGGGTAAAGATAAGCTATAAGTAAACTCTCTCTGACAGGGAGCTCTTCTGTCAACCCCTCTTGTAAGGAAAACTCAAAGGATATGTATAATCCCTAGACTCATAGGGGTACATCTCAACCTACACTAGCTATGTACTTCTAGAATATAGGGATTGCTACTAAGGAACACACCCTCTACTGGCTGACAGTGTGTGTCCTCATCCCTGGGTTCACTCGGTGCTGAATCCTACTCCCAACTAAATAGACACAAAACTGATTTCCTAGTTCATAATAGGCTGGATTGATCTGTTACTCATTTTACTGATTAACTAGACTGAACTGAGCTCACTGGATTTCTGTTGACTGGCGAAATACTACTAAATTCTGTTAACTAAAAGAATGCTACTGAGTTCTGCTAGCTGACTGAGTTTAATAAGGTCTGAACTGAATACTATTAAGACATGATGACTTGCGGAGATCATTGAGATTCTTGAGAATTGTGAGATTACTGAATGGGACTGGACTGATACTCAGTTTACTGAGTTTTCCTGAGTTACATGACTGACTGAATTCTACTAAAAATGTCTTGACTGAGAGTATCGTTAAAACATGACACTGGCTCTAGGCACTCAGCTAAATTGTCGGGTACAAGTACCCCCAGGACTCAATAGCATAAATCTAACAAAACTTGACACTTCTTGAACACATGACCAATATCAATAATTCATAATACAATAAGTTGGGGATTTGATAAAGTACATGGTTATCATAATCTTGTACATGGAAAGAATGCATATAATCAATCTCATAATTCCATATTCTATCATCATGAATATTTCAATAAACATCTACTATAACACCCCGAATCTGGTACTTGGAATGCTACATGGTGCTTATGACCCCGAAGGACCACAAGCTAACCCATGATTGATATCTGTACCTAAACACTATATAATATACTGTATAAATGCTAAAACATAAACTGAAAGGCGTTAAGGTTCAAAACTAAAACATAACTGATAAATCATAACATATGGATGGGGTATGAAATATCCAAAACACTGAAATAACTGTCTGAACATGATAGTCTGAAATGCCTCTAACTGATTGAACTATCTGAATAAGGAGTTGATGGGACATGCCCCCAACTAAATCCAATTAATAAACTAATTAATGATAAAATAAAGAAATGTCCATGTCCTCAAAGGATAAGGACTCACTGTTATTTCTAACTGCTGAGACTAGAAGAACTGGGACGATGCATAGGGCACCTATAAACTGAATCATAACTAAATATCTGAGATCTAAAACTGAGACATTATACATAAACTGAGCTTATCTTGCAACTACTGGGACTTTCTATCGTGGTATAGTTACATTTCTGAGATTTCTGATAGTAGGACTAGGTGGAAAGATGGGAAACCACACCATACAAACTTGTTGACTGATTGCTAAACTGAATTACTGGCTGATCGATCTAACTCATACTAAAAACTTATGCTTAACTGAAGTACTTCTTCTTTACCTGAGACTACTAAAAATATTTTCATGAGCACTGAGCACGAATTCCAAAACATACTAACTTATCTGATTAATTGAATGACAGATAGTTGAATATTGGGTCTGCAAGATAGAATTATACTTAGTCTTGAATGACTGGACTGCAAATATAGAGTATTATGCATAGGAGATAAGAAATGACTGAGTGACATGAGGTAACTGAGCATGAATTGAAGGTAACTATATTATTTGAGAATGCAACACCAGGAGTACAACACAATTTTGGAATAGTCTTGTAAACTGAGGTAATGGAAGGCTGACAACTAAGTGACTGATAATTGTATGCTATGGTCGAGTAGACTCAAAATTGAATTGAGTTACCGACTCGATTACTGGGATAGGGAAAATATTGTAGCTAAGATGATAATTAAGACTGTAACTATAACTAAGGCTGTATCTGGAATTGAATACTGGTTTCTGATAACTAAGGTTTAGACTGGTACAAAAGTACTGAATTTTGATAGCTAAGTAACTGATAACAGAAAGCCATGGTTTTGTAGGACTATCTAAGTCTTTTACTAAATATTGATGACTAAACTGACTCCATAACTGAGACTCGAGGGATAGAACATCATCCCAATGGATTCACCAAGGGATCTAAACTGAGGGTATACGTGACATAGTCTGAGTTTGGCTGATCATTAGGATTAGAGCATGAATCATGTAGGATGAACATACTGTAAGATAGGACATGAGTGCATAATTCATGAGCTGCATGACTTGAGTCTGATGTTTATGTACGCATGGAACATGATTCGTAACACTGAGTAAGCCAAAACTTCTCATACTAGGAACTTAAAACACACATTATTTTATGGAAAATGTGTGAATATAAACTGGGTATATGGAATTATGATGTGAAGCATGCATAAGAATCATGATAGTTGAAGTACAAAACTTTACATTGAGATAGGAATGGGCCAGGAATCATCTTCCCTTACTGATTTCCTACACATACTAGTATTACTACTAGAATCCTGAAGGCCTGACTTTCTGAGACATCATAACCAAATAGTTCATGTATAATTGTTGGGTTATGTTAGATTGACTAACTAGCATGGAGACTGGAAAAGGTCTTGTTAACAGTTGGTCTAACCTTAAAGTTATAAAAGAAAAAGTAGCTCCTGAATCTGAAGAAGCGTAAACATGTAAGTGAAAGAACTGTAACATACCAGTGACTACACCAGGAGAACTTTCCTGATCCTGTCGGGACTAAAATGCATAGAGTCTATTTGGGCATTTCCCATTGATAGCATTGGAATTGTCACCCTGCTAATTTGAGTGACCGAACTGAGCTGAAGGACGACCGTGCTGACTTCACAGATCAGGCTTAGGATAGTCTCTGACCTTGTGACCTAACTCACCACATCTGAAACACACATTACTGCCGGCTCTAAACACACCCTTATGATACTTACCACATTCTTTGCAAAGCGGTTGAGTGGGAATAATGCTTACACTATTTTGAGATTTGAAGCCAGGCTCCCTATCTTTGTTACCATTTTTGAACTTAGGAGCTAAAGCACTGGCTAAGAAAGAAGATGGAACTAAAAACTTATGGCTATGCTGAGAACGGTTACCACCCTGCGACCCTGGCTGAAAAAAACTATAACTACCAGTTCTGGCCCTCTTATTTTCCCTCTCCTTCTTGTTAAGTTTCTGCTCCTCAATCTGTTGAGCATGGACCATAAGCCTAGATATGTACATCTCTTTAATCAACATCGCAGTCCTACACTCCTTAACCACTCTACCTGAAACCCCAGACATAAACTTACTCATTCTGGATCTACTATCTGCAACTACATGGAGAGCATACCTATCCAACAGGGTGAACTTGAGGGAGTATTCTTTTACACTCATGATACCCTATTTGAGATTGATGAACTCTAACACTTTGGCTTCTTTCTTCTCTAAGGGAAAGAATCTATCTAAGAAGGTTGTAGCAAAATCTTTCTATTCTATGGGCTCTGCATCTGTACCTTTTTCTACCTTCCACTATTTAAACCACATATCGACTATATCTCATAGATGATAAGTGGCTAACTCTGCACTCTCACTGTAAGTCACTCCCATGATATTTGTGACTTTTTGAACCTGGTCGAGAAACTCCTGCGGATTCTGTTCGGACTTAAAACCTGAGAATAAGGAAGGATTCATTCGGGTGAAGTCCCAAATTCTGGATGTAGCTGAATTGGCCACTGGGTTGGCTAGAAAAGCAGCTGGCCATTGATTCTGAGTTGTGACTGAATTGTCTAGAGTAGTAAATGTAGTCCTGAATTTTGTATGGGAAACAAGTTCGTCCAAGGGATCTGCCTAAACGGGCTGAGGTGTTGACTGATTATCGATTCTCCTTTCGCTAGCCCCTTTAGAAGGAATATTGTATAAGCGAGAGGAAGAAGTGAATTAGATTGAAAAAATAATTGAAAATTATGCTCACTAGCACAAAATGAATACTGAAAGAAGGGAAACTACTCCTAAAACATCTCATAACCTCCTGCACATAAGTGTGGTGCATAAAACACCCATGCACAAGACTCTACTAGATGTGGCTTTTAAGACTTCCTAGGACACTATTGAACTTTAGGCTCTGATACCAAGTTTGTAACGCCCCAAATCTGGTACCCAAAATATTACACGGTGCTCATGACCCCAAAGGACCAAAAGCTAACCCATAACTGATATCTGTAACTGAGCACTGAATAATATACTATAATTATGCGAAATATAAGCTGTAAAGCCCTAAGGTTTAAAACTGAACTAATGCTGAACATAAACAATGTCTATAATGGGGTATAACAATACCCAAAATTAAACTAAACTGTCTAAAATATATTGTAGTCTAAAAGCCTCTAAACTGTCTGAAATCCATGGATTTGATGGGACATGTCCTAACTAACTCTGAACTACTGAAATAATAAAGTAATAAAATAATTATGCTATTTTCGAATAATGAGGACTCACTGCTACTCCTGCTGCTGAACGTCTAATCTACTAAGGATGTTTGAGATCTCGTGCTTCTAAACCTATAGTTTAAAACACCATAGCGCAAATGCGTCAGTACATTTAAATGTACTGGTATGCAAGTAAGGTAGGCTGAATGCAAAGGGTTCATATGCATGAACAATACTAATCGACTGAATAACATGAACGTGAAAATACATACATGAATACATAACTGTAACTAAATTTATGACAGTATTGAGTACTGAATTTTGACTACTGAGTCTACTAATAACATGGATTTACTGACATCTGGATTTACTAATACTGGGATACTGGGTAACTGAGTCTACTAAATATTGAGGGACTGATATTAACTTATTGATAAATGAATGACTATTTCTGACAGTTCTAATTATGAAGAACTGGTCTGATTGATTGTATCTAACAGTCCTAAAACTGAATACTGATAACATGAGTTATTGATAACTGATATAGCTGATACTAAATGATTGTATTTGATAGTTTAGATTCGGATGGAACAAGCTGAGTTCCGTACAATTCTGAGTTAACTGTATCTGATAGATCTAAAATTCCAAATAACTATCTAAGTTCTATTACTGAGATTGAGTCTAAAACTATAACTGTAGGAGGTAATCATCTAATCGACATACCCCGAATCTGAACTGGTGGGATCCAACCTGTAACCCCAGCTGGAAGGGTGTTAGTATCGAGCCATGGGTAAACACAAGTTATGAGTAAATCCTCTCTGATAGGGAGCTCTTCCATCAACCCCTCCTATAAGGAAAACTCAAAGGAGATGTATAGTCCCTAGACTCGTAGGGGTACATCTCAACCTACACTGGATACGTAGTTCTGGAATGCAAGAATTGCTACTGAGGATCATACCCTCTACTGGCTGACAGTGTATGTCCTCATCCCTGGGTTCACGCGGTATTGAATCCTACTCCCAACTAAATAGACACAAAATGGATTTCCTAGTTCATACTAGGATGGACTGATCTGTTACTGATTTTACTGATTAACTAGACTGAACTGAGTTCACTGGATTTCCGTTGACTGGTGAAATACTACTGAATTCTGTTAACTAACAAAATGCTACTGAGTTCTGCTAGCTGACTGAGCTTAATAAGGTCTGGACTGAATACTATTGAGACATGATAACTGACTGAGATCACTGAGATTCCTGAGATTATTGAGATTACTAAATGAGACTGGACTGATACTTAGTTTACTGAGTTTTCCTAAGTCATATGACTGACTAAATTCTACTAAAAATGGCTTGACTGAGAGTATCATAAAAACAGGACACTGGCTTTAGGAACTCAGGTAAATGTCAGGTACAAGTTCCCCCAGGACTCAATAGGATAAAACTAACAAAACTTGATACTTCTTGAACACATGACCAATACCAACAATTCATAATACAATAAGTTGGGGATTTGATAAAGTACATGGTTATCATAATCTTGTACATGGCAAGAATGCATATAATCAATGTTATAATTACATATTCTAGCATCATGAGAATTTTAACAAACATCTACATTGCACATCAATAGTATGGAAGTGATTTGAACATAAGGGTAAAACATGAATCCATCACTTAAGTCACAATTGAACTATATTACATGATTTTTAGTCTTCTAAGCATTTTATCAAACACCTTACATGCACCACTTAGGGAATAGGTATAATCATTAATTAACACCTCATAAACTACTCAATACATGGATTTAAACTCATATACTAACTTAATTCCATAAAAACACATTGGGATTCCAACTTGGGAACCATACAACAACACTCACATAAACATAATAAACCCACAACATAATATTCATAATACATAAGTTAAAACTTGATTCTTGGGCTTCATCGACGAAAGGGATCCATGAAGGAACACTATGCATACCTGAGTTAACGAATTTGGAAGGATTAATGGAGAGTTCTTGTGATTTTTTCTTTGAATTTAAGAGCTAGGGTTCTTGTTCTTGAGAGAGAGTAACTTAATTTAGGGAAACAATGGATGAATAATGATATGACCATGTAATTTTAGGGCTAAGTATGTGATTAAACTAATTAGGGCCATGGAAAAAGACTTAAATGTCCTTGACATTAAAAACTCAAAACTGATTAAAAATCCTGATTTTGGCACCCGAGGCTATTGCGCCATGTCACTGAAAAGTGACAATTGGGAACTGGGTTGATGGCACGATGCGAAGCTATTGCGGTGCCATACAAATTCTAAAATCTGGCCATAGCACGATGCGGGACAAATCATGAACCCCTACTAGAATTGGACAACTGTCATTTTCGCTTATGGCATGGCGCGTCAATGACTAACATGGTGTTATTTTACGATGGGGACTTGAAATGATCATAAATTCTTACCTGATTATCAAATTTGGGTGAATTTGGTATTGATGGAAAGCTTATTCAATTTTTCGCATAATAAAAAGTCAAAATCTTAAAAATTCCATATTTATAAAAGTGGATCCATATTTTAAAGCATATTTTTGACATTTTTGGGATGATTTTAATCTAGGTAGAAGTACGAGGTATTATAGCAGTATGAGTGTGAGGGAATATTCCCTCAATTTTACTCAGTTAGCTAGGAATGCTCCTCATATGGTAGCTGATAATAGGTCCAAGATGAGTAAGTTTGTGTTTGGCGTGTCTGATAGTGTGGTCAAGGAGTGTAGGACCACAATGCTAATTAGTAAGATGGATTTGTCTAGGCTGATGGTCCATGCTTAAAAGATAGAGGAGCAAAAGATTAACGAAAGAGATAGAGAAAACAAAAGAGCTAGGATGGGTAGTTTTAATTTTAATCAGCCAAAGTAAGAAGGTAGTAACCGTCCTCAGTTTTATTAGAGGTCTTTAGCCCCAGTACCTTTTTCAGCCAGTGCCCCAGTACCTAAATTCAGAAATAATAATAGGGATAGGGCACCAGGTTCTAAGTCCTAGGTTAGTATTAGCAGTGCTCGTACCAATCTTTTATGTCAGAAGTATGGCAGACACCATCAGGATGAGTGTAGAGCAGGTAGTGATATGTGTTTTGGGTGTGGCAAGACAGGACATTGGATTCGAAAGTGTTGGGTAGTTGCTCAAAAAAGTAGGGATGCGTTCCAACAGGGCTATTCCCATCATTCGTGAGTTCCATTCGGCCGCCCAACTCATCAGGGTACCGCTTCCAGTGCTACCAGTGATCAGTATTCGAATAGATTATATGCTCTTCAGTCCTTCCAAGATCACAAAAATTCTCTTGACATAGTTATTGGTATATTGCAGGTCTTTCACTTACATATTTATGCTTTAATAGACCCTGGAGCTTCTCTTTCTTTTGTAACTCTATATGTAGCTGTCAATTTCTGAGCCAGTCATAAAAATCTAGCAGAGCCCTTTTAAATTTCCACCCTAGTGGGCATTTCTATTATAGCCAGACAGGTATACAGGAACTGTACGGTCATAATATTTCAAAAAGTTACTTCAGTTGATCTCGTGGAATTAGAGATGACGGATTTTGACGTCATTCTAGGCATGGATTGGCCCTACTCATGATATGCCTCAGTTGATTGTAGAAACAAAATAGTTTATTTTTAGTTTCCAAATGAACCAATCCTTGAATGGAGGGGTAGTACTACATCTCTTAGGGGTCAGTTAATTTCTTACCTTAGGGCCAGAGAGATGATATCTAAGGGGTGTGTCTATCATCTTGTATGAGTCAAAGACTCTAACTCAGAAACTCCTACTCTTGAGTCAGTCCCATTAGTAAATGAATTCTCAGATGTATTTCCTGAAGATCTTCCCAGAGCATCTCCCGAAAGGGAAATCGACTTCAAAATAGACCTTCTCCCGGATACTCAGCCTATATCCATTCTGCCATGCAGAATAGCTCTAGTTGAACTCAAAGAACTAAAAGAACAGTTAAGGAATCTCTTAGACAAAGGATTTATCAAACCCAGCATCTCTCCATGGGGAACGCTTGTTCTATTCGTGTGTAAGAAAGATGGTTCTCTCAGAATGTACATAGACTACCATCAGCTAAACAAGTTCACAGTCAAGAATAAATACCCACTTCCTATAATTGATGACTTGTTTGACCAACTTCAGGGTGTCAGTTACTTTTCCAAGATAGACCTTAGATCAGGCTATCATCATCTTAGAGTAAGAGAACGTGACATTCCAAAAATAGCTTTTTAAACTCGATTGGTCACTTCAAATTTCTAGTCATGTCTTTTGGTAATATAAATTCCCCAGCAGCCTTATGGACTTGATGAACCGAGTGTTCATGTAGTACTTGGACATGTTTGTTATAGTATTCATTGATGTCATTCTTGTCTATTCTCATAGCAAAATCGATCATGCAGACCACCTCAGCATAGTGCCTTAGACTCTTAGAGCTCATTAATTGTTCGTTAAATTCAGTAAGTGTGAATTATGGCTAAGATCAGTAGAATTCCTTGGTCATATTATTTTCAGTGATGGCATTAGAGTTGATCCTCAAAAGACTAAAGTGGTGACAAACTGGTCTAGACACATCTCTCCATCAGATATTAGGAGTTTCTTAAGCTTAATTGGCTATTACCGTCGATTTGTTGAAGGGTTTTATTCTATTGCATCCCCTATGTCCAGATTGACTCAGAAGAAAGTTAAGTTTCAGTGGTCAGATTCCTATGAGAAGAGTTTTCAAGAGTTGAAGACTTGACTTACCTCAGCCCTAGTCTTGACTCTACTAAATGGTTCAGATGGTTTTGTTGTGTACTGTGATGCATCCAGAGTAGTTTTGGGTTATGTTCTTATGCAGAGAGGTAAGGTCATAGCCTACTCCTCTAAACAGCTTAAACCCTAAGAAGAATTATCCGACTCATGATCTTGAGCTAGCAGGTATAGTGTTTACCTTAAATATTTGGAGGCATTACTTGTATGAGGTGCATGTAGATGTATTCATTGATCACAAAAGCCTTCAGTATGTGTTCTCTCAGAAACATTTGAATTTATGTCAGATAAGATGGTTAGAGTTATTGAAATATTATGACATGAGTGTTCTATATCATCCGGGCAAGGCTAATATAGTGGCTGATGCTCTCAGTAGAATATCTATGGGTAGTGTAGCTCATGTTGAGGATGGTAAGAAGAAGTTAGCTCAGGAAGTACATCAGCTTGCCCGACTAGGTGTCTGTTTACTCGATTCAGCATAAGGTAGTGTATGGGTGCAAAGTAGCTCAGAGTCATCTCAAGTCTTTGCGGTGAAGGAAAAGCAGGATAGACATCCTAATTTAGTTAAATTGAAAGAATCAGTCAAAGATTAGAAAGTGGAGGTTTTCTCCTAATGGGGAGATGGTGTTTTGCATTGTCAGGGTAGATTATATGTGTGCCTAGTATAGTGATTTAAGGTAATGAATTCTTGAAGAAGCGCATGGGGAGAATTACTCTATTCATCCAGAGGCCACTAAGATGTACTACGATTTGCAGGATATCTATTGGTGAAGTGGGATGAAGAGAGATATTGTAGAGTTTATAGCTAAGTACTCTATATGTCAGCAAGTTAACGCTGAGCACCAGAAATCTAGTGGGTCTATGTAGGAGTTCAGTATTCCCATGTGGAAGTGGGAGGAAGTGAACATGGACTTTGTGACAGGTTTACCTCGTACCGGCTATCGGTATGACTCTATTTGGGTTATCTTAGATAGAATGACCAAATTGGCTCATTTCTTGCCAGTCCATACCTCTTACTCAGCCGAGGACAATGCCAATCTCTATCTCAGAGAGTTGGTTAGGTTGCACGATGTTCCTATATATATCATCTCTGATAGAGGTACTCAATTTGCCTCTCACTTTTGGAAAGCGTTCCAAAAGGGTCTTGGTACCTAAGTCCACCTCAGTACAGCCTTCCACCCTCAAACAGCTGGTCAAGAAGAAAAGACCATTCAAACTCTTGAGGATATGCTGATAGCATGTGTTGTTGATTTCAAGGGTAGTTGAGATGACCATTTGCCTTTGATTTAATTCGCATACAATAACAGCTATCATTCCAGTATCTGTATTACTCTATTTGAGGCTCTCTATGGTAGAAGATGTAGATCTCCAATTGTTTGGTTTAAAGTAGGTAAGGCTGCAGTAGTAGGTCCTGACTCGGTATTTGATGCGATAGAAAAGGTTTAGTTGATCAGAGAAAGGCTTAGGGCTTCCCAGAGCCGATAGAAATCATATACTGATGTGAGGATAAAGGATCTCAAGTTTGAGGTCAGTGACTTTGGGTACTTGAATATCTATCCCATGAAGAGAGTGAAGAGATTCAGCAAGAAAGGGAAACTCAGTCCCCGATATATCGGTCCCTTTAGAATTCTTAGTCATTTCAGAAAGGTAGCTTACGAGCTTGAGTTGCCTTCAGATTTAGCCTCAGTACACCCAGTGTTCTATGTCTCATTGTTAAAAAAGTGTATTGGTGATTCAACTGTAGTTGTTCCCTTAGAAAGTGTAGATTTTCAGAACAGTCTTTCCTTTAAGGAAGTACCAGTCGAAATTCTTGATCATTAAGTTCGCAGACTAAGGAATAAAGAAATTCCACTAGTCAAAGTTCTTTGGTGGAATCAGTCCATTGGGGGAGCCACTTGGGAAAAAGAGGAAGATATGTGGACCAAGTACCCTCATCTCTCTCTGTGAATCTAGATTCAGTATAAGGTATCAATCTTCTTAAGATTTTTTTTTTCTCTGTCATGCTTAATTTCAGCCGTACATCATGTTCATATCAGTCGAACATTCATGAATCAATTCAATCATGCATTCCATGCATCATATATGCGTATTCAGTATTTGAGCACAGTCTATCAGTTCCCTCAGCTTAACCAGTTTCATTCGGGGATGAATGACCCCAAGGGGGAGATATTGTAACACCCTATATTTCCCTAGATTATCAAAGTCCCAATACATGAGTATTCATGTATAAAATTTTTGAAACACTCATTATTTTTCGGTTTAGAGCCTGCCATTGCATAGGAAATTTAATTAGCGTTCCAACGATATAAAATTAGCCTAAATCCGATAACCGGGTAAGAAGTTATGGAAATTTTAAGTTTCAGTCGTGTAACACCATCATTTTAACCTTAGCGCATCGCAGAGCCAGCATAAATGACAATTGTCAATTTCTAGTGTAACTATACGATAATGGCGCATCGCGCGGCAGACCAATTTCCCGTTTGTCAATTTCCAGTGGGCCTACGTGGAGGTGGCCAAAATACCATCCACAAGCTTACCGTGATGGTGGCGCATCCCGTCATCAGTCTAGTTCCCAGTTGTCCCTTTTCCAGTGGTTTGGAATGATAGTGGCGCCTCGCGCCAAGGCCAAAAATTGGGATGGTTAGTTTTCAGCTTACGTTTTAAATCTGTTTAAGGGTATTTGGGTCTTTTTTCTAAGCCCTAAACTCGTCCTAAAACACAAAATTTATCCCAATTGACCTAAATAATCATTCATTCTTCAATTTCTCTCAAATTAAAATCCTCTCTTTCATGAATAAGAAACCCTAGCTCTCAAATGCAAGGCAATTTCTCAAGAACTCTCCGTTCATCTCTTCAAATTCATTAGCCCAGGTATGTTATATATTCATCCATGGATCTCTTTCATCCATGGAGTCCAAGCAACCCTTTTAAATTATAAAATTGTGATCTTTTCAAGTTATCATATTTTAAATTATGATTTTATCTATGAAACTCCATGTACTATTGATTTATACCATGTTACCATGAAATTGTTGTTATTATTCAATCTTCCATGTTTTAATACTATTATTTACTGAATTAAACCATGATTTAATGCTATTATGATGAATTCATGTTATTCCTACAAATTCTATGACATTCCTATGATTGTTTTAAATCAAGAACTACAAAGGTTTGATAAAATATCTACAAGAGTGATTTAATTACTAAGAGCCTTCATGTTTTGATCTCCAAGAGTTAGTGTCATTTTACTATAATTGTTTTGAGTTTTGGGGGTACTGAATACCCAAAATCCATAGTTGTTTAGTTAGTCTAGTCTCAGTACATTACAGAACTGTCTTCAGAATATACTATAAGCACTTCAGAATAGTCAAATACCAGTCAGTTAAACTCAGAACAGTCTAGTATTTTCAGTGTCTTTTAGTTAGGAGTAGGATTTAGCATAGAGCAAGTGTAAGGATAGAGACTTCCCTGTCAAATAGGCAGAGTCATTAATAGAAGTCCCTATACTCTAGAACTACGTAGTCAGCATAGGATATGAGTAGTCACCCATCAGATTAGGCTAGATTATCTCGCAGGGGTCACCCATCAGTTCAAGCTTGACACCCTTAGTCCTTTGGACATTATATCAATTTAGTGGATCCACACAGCCATCGTTAGTACCCATGGCACGATATTAACACCTTTCCAGCTGGAGTTACAGGTTGGACCCCGAATAGCTCAAATTGGGGAATGTTGGTGAGATGATACCTCCCACAGTCTCAAATATAGTCTAAGTTACAGTCTTAGTTCAGTTATTCAGTCTTTGTGTTGTTTGACCAAAGCATACAGATTTCAGTCATTTCAGTATTTCAGTTTACAGATTTTACTCAGTTCATGTTATATGCTTGTTAATGCATCCTCAGTATTTATAAATTTTCATGTATTTTCATTACCTACAAATTCCATGCTCCTTATTCAGTACTCCATGGTTTACATACATATCAAGTTAATTATTAGTTCCGTTCATGAAACCATGCATATCAGCCTACCTCATTTAGCATACCAGTACATTCAATGTACTGATCGCATACCTTTCTTTTGCACTATGATGTCTTATATCATAGGTTCTGACACTCAGTTCCTGGCTCGCGATTAGACTTATTAGATCTTAAATAGTAGCAGTGGTGAGTCCTCATACTTTGAGGACAGACTTACTTTATTTCATGTCTTAGTTAGTAGTTAGTCGGAGTTAGTTGGGGCCTTTCCCAACAACTCATATTCAGTCAATCAGTTTTAGAGGCTTTTCACACATTAGAGTCTGTTATTTAGTATTCAGATATTACAGTAGTTATCCAGTTTATCACTATTTTATCAAATTCAATCAGTTGTTTCTATAGACTCATATTTCAGTTTTAAATTCATCTATTAAAACCTTATGGCATGTCAGTATTTTTCCGCATTTATGATTATATTATTTAGTGCTCACAATAGGTACCAACTCATGGGTTAGCTTGTGGTCTCTCGGGATTGTAAGAATCGTGTAACGACTAGGGGTAGTCTAAAGTCGTTACAATATACATACATATATATATATGATGTGTGCACCAAGCACACAGTCACATAGATCCCCAACGCCGACAAATGTGATTTTCAGTGTTTGTTCCCCCCGAGACTTACCCCTTTATGGTGAGCTATGCAATTCCCTTTAAGCTCAAATTAAAACAGTTGTGCATAAGCCTACCATTAACTCGGGATTCTTTCATTAAGTCATTTACCAACTTGGTATCGTCATACTAATTATACTAGCAAGCTAATATAATTATGCCAAGTCAATACATATATCAAATTGACTCCTAAGTTTCAATTAAAATCCAATCCATGGCCATCAAGGCCATCCAAAAGCCATGATTTTCCATTAGTCCTTTAATACAATGAAATAGGTTAAAAAGATAAGTTAAATCATACAATTATCCATATTCATAACCAAGATTATAAAGTGGGTTGAGGTTAATGTCATTATCAAAGAAAATTTTCATAAATTTGGAGAAACCCATCCCTCATTTCAACCATTTAATCAACGCATCAATTCAGTCCTAAAAACATCAATTTAAAATATAGGATAAGTAATTTAAGCAAAAACAACCAAAAGCCCTCAACCCAATTTCAAACCCACAAATTAAATCACATTAATAACCAATCAATTTATGTTGTAATAAAAAACTATAAGTTAGGGATGAGCAACATACTTGAAATGCGCAAGAATCTGAAGAGAAATCGAAGTTTGGAGCTTGGACAATGAATCCCTTGTAAAGCCCTTGAGCTTTCTTGGATTTTGAGTTAAAAAGAATAAGAATGATGTTTTGATCTTTAAAACTAAAGAAAAAGGGTCAATTAAGTGTTTATAAATCGTACAAGGGATAAAAATATCAAAAGTCCCTCACCCCAAGTGAAAAAAATAAAAACTGGATGAAATTAAAACAATAGCGTGGAATGTCGCTATTGCGGAGGCTTGCTGCCTCGAGGTCCCAAAATGACCCCAAACTCTTTCTGAAAATTCTAAAACTTTTTCAAATTACCCTTTTTACATATAATAACACAATTCAAGTTAAAATTGACATTACTCATGTGGGAGAGTCAAAAATAAAAAATCGTTAAAATTTTACAAGGGCTCATAGTATGTGTATATCATGCTACCATAGGTGCGAAATTATAAGTCTCACTAACCAAGTCACTACCATACCCCACATCTCATAACTATCTCAATTCCCAAATCAACTAAGAGGTAGTATAATATGATGTACTGTAGTAAAATAAATGTAGAATACACAATATCACAAATAAGGTTCAATCGCGGAAATTGAGTACAAAAGTAAATACTCAAACATAATATCAAAGCATACCAAGAAATTCAATGCGGTGCAAGTGATGCAATACAATGTAATGATGATGATGTAAGTCATCGCATGATTTTTATATACATATTCCAAGATCAGTTCTTTGGATAGGACTCATGGGACTTCGCAACCCATATACTTTCATAATCTCAATCTCATATCTAAATTCACCTCTCCGGCTAATGTTCATGGATCAGGAGTTTTACAAAATATTTCACTCATCTCTCTAGCTATTGTTCACGAATCAAGGATTTTATAAAGTGTTTCTCAGTGGTACCAATTTTCACAAATATGGATGAATGAGATGATAATGCAATTCTCATAACTAAGTCATGAAGATAATGAATCAATTCAATAATGATATAAACGAGCTCAAATCTTCTCAATATAATAATAGTTCATGATATGAGGCCTCCTCGGTACCACTAAAGTGAATAGTCATGTAGACATATAAAAAATGTCATCTCAAAAATTCTTTTCTTGGATATTTCTATCATGATAAAGACAAATAAGGTTTAAAATGCCTATAATATTAACTCAATCTCCCACTCGTACATCACGATAAATAGTATGACAATTAATACACTAATAAGGCCAATAATACCAATGCAAGCCCTACTCGAACATCACAATAATAATAATCTCTCAAGTAAATATATATATTCATATGAGTCCCCACACAGGCAACACAAAATTAATAAACCATAAACATAATATTATTTATTGAAATTTATCCAAACCGAGCTTTTTTCACATAACAAGTCTATTCTTTCCCAAAGTTGATATCACTAGACTAAATAACTATAAGAAAAATTGTGCTAGGTAACAATATGTGCTAATAAGTCCATTTATACTCTAAATATTTTTTAAACCTCAATCATTCCATCATAATAACAATAATAATGTGATTATCCCCTACAAGATTATTAAGTCTTGATCATCACAGTAAAGTCCACAAAACATGATTCAAGCTCTAAAATAGGTATCCACTATCAATTATCCAAGGTAAACAAGCCTACTATCTACAGTTTATTCTAAGCATAATCACAAATGACTAGAATAACTAAGATAAACCAATGTATGACTAAAATTCATCAAATAACTCTGGTACCCATATTCTCATTATTTCATCTAAGAGGGACCCCATTTCTAAGCCATTTCATATAACACAAGCAAATAATCATACAATAAAACTTCAAAAAAAAAGTAAAAAGAAAAGGTACACTTCAACTTGCCTTAATGAAGATCCCTAATTCAAAACACAGTCCAAAACATCAATCAAAATCTTCAATACCTAGATCATCTTTAAACACGTTCAATCCAATCAAATATGACATCTACAAGTCAAAAAGAGTCCATCGATATATGTATCAATATATTTAGTTCCGAGTCAAAAATCACTTTGAGAATCAATTTTAGAAATATAAGGACAGTATCAGATCTTATTTAAGAAAAATGTTTCCAAAACCTTAGTCTACTAAATCAAAAAACTCAATTAAAAATAAGTTGAAATTGAACTTTAATCGAAGAAAAACTAATTTTGTATTTTATCGGGTTAAAACCTCAAAATTTATTATCAAATGCAATTTAGATTAAGAAATTTTGAAAAATATTTATAAAAATATTTTTATCCATGATGCACGGGACTTAAATCTCAAAAATCAATACAAATTCATTTCAAATTGACCTTCAAATCAAGATTTTCTGATTTCACAACTTTGAATTTTAAAACTCGGATTTATAAATCAAAATTACAAAAAACAAGGTCAATAATCTTATAAAATCAAAAAAAAATAGAATCATATTCCCAATGATTATATAAGAAAAATGCATTGAGAATCACTTAAAATGACTATCTCTCAAAATATCAAAAGTACGAAATAAGTTTGGTTGGTCTTAAACTCAGTGATTGTCGCTTAAGCAACACTTTGTCCGTTGAAGCGGCCTAGTCAATAGATCAAAATAATTCTAAAGCGGTCAAATGGCCACTAAAGTGGCTCAGTAAAATAGTCAATGACTGCTAAAACGGTCAACCAACTGCTAAAGCGACTACACCAACACGCCAGTAAATTCATAAACTTATTTTAGACCCTCGAATTGAAGCTCATCCGAAATGCTATATACATGAATAAATATTGTAAATTGATCATAAAACATGTTTCTCACCTAATGAAATCATTGAATTTATGAAAAGAGGTCGTTTACAACAAGTTAACTCATGAAACCACTTTTAGGTTGTTTTAACTAATTTTCGTTTAAGTGGTCAAAATGCAATTAACGGCTCTAGGCCCGAACTAACTAAACTCCTAACCTAAAGTCTATTTTGGATCTTATAGTACTTTCAGAATCTCCATATGAAGCTCTGATCATCAAATATTGATCAAAATCAAACTACTTACATTAAGGATATTCAAAATCACAAACTCATATAAATTACTCCCGAATACGTCGGGGACCATGTTAACCATTTCCACAACTCATAAATAATATAAATTAATAATGGAGTAGAGTAAAATGGTCAAAATACAGTAAGAGCTAAAAAAACTACCATAAGGATTGTTACACTTTCCTTTTTGCTACCCCACATTTTTTCTACTCATTGCAAGGAAGAGTTCCTCACCTTTAAATAGTGGTGGTCTTGTATATTTTTCTAAGTTTAACAAATATAGAGTGCATAAATATAGCAAAAAAAAGAGTTTATTAGTTGAAGGAGAGTGCTCTTTTTTATGGAGGTTTGAACTCAACTCTTGTCCACAGTTTGTTGAGTTATATTTGTGAGTGGATTGTTGTATTGTGGAGAGAGTAAGCCAAGAAATTTATTGTTGGACCGATGAAAATATTTATTGCAATGAGCTTGAATCTCCTTAAAGAAAGTGATATATCCGCCCCTCAATAAAGAAGAAGATTATTTTATTTTTTGTATTTTCAATTGTAGTTGATGTAATATTTCACCAACACTTCTTTTTGTTGTTATTATATTAAAGTAGTTCTCTCAAATGCTCAAGTTTGTCGTGTTGTTGGAGCACTTCTTTCCAACTTTCAATTCTTTTATTTGTGTTGGAGCACTTCTCTTCAACTTTTAGTTGTTGATTCATTTCTTATCAATGTTCCATTGTTGTAGCACTCCCCTTCAAGACTTCAACCTTCAATTGTTGAAACACTTTTCTCCAACTTTTAATTGTTGAAGCACTTCTCTTCAAGCTTCAATTGTTGAAACACTTCTCTCTAATTTTCAATTGTTGAAGCAATTTTCTTCAACATTCAATTGTTGAAGTGCTTTTCTAAAATTTTCAATTGTTGATGCACTTCTCGTCAACCTTCAAATGTAAAACACTTATCATCAATTTTCAATTGTTAAAACACTTTTCATAAACTTTTAGTTACTTTCATTTATGTATATATTGTACTTGTTTGATAAAATGTGAACATTTATACCCAAATAACAGTTGTACATATTTTTTTTAGTCTTTTGGTTATACATGAACATTTTCTTCAGCCAGCCATAGTGATCAACCACTTCTAAGGGTGTGCATCGGTTGGTTTAGTTCGATTTTATATATTATCTGTTATTTAATAACCAAACCAATAAGATATTGTCACACCCCCTTTTTACATACTCCAAAGGATTTATATTTTAAGTTCGAAAGGGTTTTATTTTTTAAGTGACAAGAAATGAAAATTTGTTTCGGAAAAGGATTATTTGCATTTTTACTCAGAGTCGCCACTTGGCATAACCTGGTGTGCCAAGTCACCATTGGAAAAATCCTTTTCAAAAAAAACCATTTGAATCTTTAAACTAGTTTGCGAACAAAGGCTCCGGCTAAGGAATTCTGTTGACCGAGGGGAAGGTGTTAGGCACCCCTCGATCCCGTGGTTCAACCACGGTCGCTTGGTAGAGTGTATCAACTATTTTGGTATTACTAAATGTACAAACCACACAAAAGTACGCAAAATAATCAAAACAATAAACAAAATAAAACAATCCAAAATGTAAAGTCCAGTCCAATTATACAGTCCAAAAATAAATAATGCGGAAATATAAGTCTATTCTACCCTAGACTAATCTCCAATGCCTTACCCGATTCCGCGGCCCTTCATCACGATCATTTTCCACCAACATGATACGTTGGGGCATTCCCTGGTGAATAAGTACAGAAGACCTCGGGGCATTCCCCGGCTAAATGAATACATTTGAATCGCTTGCGATAAAGTAGAAAACATTCAACACATACTCCACATTCAAACAAAACATCAATCTTAAATTCTTGCCTACCCAAACCTATATTGCCTATCCATTTCAATATGGCGTAAGTATATCACATTCACTTGTACCGAATGGAATAAAAGATAACAAACCAACATTAATCTATGTTCAACTTTTTATTAATTTCTCCATTCCTTCCCTAAATCCCCTTATCCATCCATTAGAGCATGATCAAATTCATTCTTCAAACCACCAAAAATCGACCCACCAAACATCATGATCATAACAATCGACATCAACAAAGTACAACAAAAACATAATCACAACACACATATTCACAATCCATTCAACATACTAAGATAGATAAAAAGAGAGCGGGTTAAGAAATGGACCTTTCAACAATCTGATCTATGTTGATAATAAGAAAACCCGGACTTGGAATTTCGAATAGAACCTCAACGGCGATGAATCCAACTCGAATAGAAAAATAGCAATTTGAACGGAGGCCTCAAACGATTTGACAAAAGGCCGAATTTAATGTAATTTGAGTTTTGATGAACTCAAACGGGGCAGCAAACAGAAAATGCCAAAAATAGATTCCAGCGAACCTCACTGTTTCAAGCTGGATTTAACTAGAAAATAGTGGAAAACGAAAAAATATTAAAAATTTTGAACTGGGCACGTTGAACGAACAAAACCAGGCAAACGTTGATGAGGATTCTGGCTAAATAATCACCGGAATAGCGACCAAAAAAACTAATCACAACATTTTGATTAAGACCCAAACAGTATCTAAATTTCGAGAAAACAGTACGAGAACCCACGAGTCCCAAAACCTCAGGAATACAGCAAAAACAAACTAAAAAATAGCGTTGGCTGAGCTTCGGTGAGCTTCCAGAGATGAAAACAACAAGAACCGATGGATGTCGGCCGGATTTCATCCAAATGTCAAAGAACAATGAAGATATTTTTGTAATTTTTAGATCGATTCTACCAAAGGGATGATCGAGAATTGATTTTCGCGACCTTGAGACTAGATCGGCGAGCTGAAAGACCAAATCTGATGAAAATTTTGCCGAAAATCTAACAAAAACCGACCAGATCTGTCACGCCATCTTCCTTCCCATTTTTAACCCTCTTTCACAATTCTAAATCTCTCCCCTCTCCCTCGATTCTATATGAGTGTGTGCAATTTTAAGTTTAAATCTGAGAGAGATGAGTGTGTGTTCTTGGTGTGTCGTGTGTAACGTGAGGATAAGGAAGAAAAAGTGGACTTTTTCTCTATTTTTTTTGGTTACTGATCATGCCCCCCAACCTTCATTGTGAGAGTATGCGTGTGTGTTTTTTATTGTGAGGGTCACGTGGGTGGGTATTGGGGTAAGGTAGGTGGGGTAGGGTATGGGGGCATAGGGTAGTGATGTGTTGTCCAAAATTGATAGGAGAAGTGGTTAATTTTGTTACAAAAGAATAATTGGGGATTAGGTTTGTTAGTGGGTTTGTTATTTTTTATATTTTGATGGGATATAATCATACGGGTGAGGGCATGTGGTAAAATAAGGATAAAAATGTGTAACTTAGGTCTTCGAGGGGGACAAAATTAGGTGTCTACATCATGCCCCCTTTGAATGTAAACACGAAGTGTTTTCAAGCAAAGAAGTAGACAGCGAGACCAAATTTTGACCCGACCATTATTCAAAGAAATAAACAAAAGGAAGAAAGACAATTGGGTCTTGACTTAAGACATCCTTCCTACCCAAGTTATGAAAGAATCAAGTCATGGGTATTTCAAAGGATTGGAAGAGAAGTGGACTATACCGAGTTGGAGAGTCGAGTGAGGTTCCATCGAGGTTCCGGTCCGCGGCTCTGTCATTACAACAAAAATGAAAATTACAAGTTAAAACATAAA